>NC_142814.1:43371176-43386612 GCF_049724085.1 Artemia sp. Qi Xiang Cuo | reverse complement strand
AGGTAAACAATACTAAAGATGCTACTATTACCAAGTATTTTAAACTTTCTTACTTTTTATTAAAAAAAACAGCACGTGATCCAATCGAAATACTAGATGTCACCTCACTAGGTGTCAATTATGCTAGACCACTGGTTTCTTATTTTCACCACATACGGATCATGGTAAAAAAAAATATAAAAAGGGGGTTTCACGTTGGAACCACTTCGTCGGAAAGGGTTAAGTTATGCCCTGGGGGCATATAAGGTTTTTATAGAATGCGTTGTCGTAAAAACTTTAAAACAGGCTCATTCGATTAGAAATTCAAAGGACTAGTGCCCTTTTTAATAGTCGAAAGTGATTGGAGGGCAACTAATGCCCCCCCCCCCCCACGCCCATCATTCCCCCAAACACATCCAATCAAAGTTTTGAGAAAGCTATTTTGTTCGGCGTAGTTGATTTTAGGATAGGAAACATGTTTTTGAGGAGGACACTCCCCCACAACCCTCAGGGCAAGGGTTTTAAGTTATGCCCTGTGGGCATATAAGGTTTCTATAGAAGGCGTTGTCATAGAATCTTCAAAAAAAGCCCATTCGATTGGAAATTCAAAGGGCTAGTTCCCTTTTTAATAGTCGAAAGTGATTGGAGGGCAACTAGCCCCCCCCCCCGCCCCACGCCAATCATTCCTCCAAATACATCCAGTAGAAATTTTGAGATACCTATTTTGTTCAGTGTAGTGGATTCCCAGATAGAAAACATATTTTTGAGAAGGACACTCCCCCACACCCCTCAGGGCAAGGATTATAATTTATGCCCTGGGGTCATATAAGGTTTTTATTGAAGTTTTTGTCGTAGAAACTTGATAAAGGGCTTATTCGATTTGAAATTCAAAGGGCTAGTACCCTTTTTAATAGTCGAAAGTGATTAGTGATATTTTTTGTTGTTCTTGTTGTTGTTTAGACCAGGACACTTCCTATCGAAGGAGTTGTCGTGGGAACTTCGAAAAGGGCTCATTCGATTGAATAGAAAGGGCTGATGACCTTTTTAATAGTCGAAAGTGATTGGAGGGCAACTAATCCCTCTTCCACTCCCACCCTCCCACGCCCACCCTCCCATTTGCCCATTATGTTTAAAAACTAAATGTTGCCTTAAGATTAAATCAAAATACACTGTGATAATCCTAATTCCAAATAAAGCATCTCAGCAGTATCCCAAGAACGACTGAGTATATTATATTCAAACTTTCGGGGCTACTTCTGCTCTTAAAATTTAACCAAATCAAAATAGCGTAAGTGTATTCAAGCTATCAAAGAAAGTAAACAGATTTTTTTTGCGAATGGTATCAAGTTTTCCATTCCATTTGAGTTTGACTCGGTTATTTATTGTAATTTCTGCTCTTTTTGGGTTTCATTTATTTATTGATGCTTATTTGTGGTAGTTTCATGCTTGGTAGATAATTTGATTTTATTTTTGCTCATTTTTGGTGTAATGGAGTTCTTTACTTTTCTTTGAAAAGCTTATTTTGTGGAAAAAGTTTTTTTTAATTAATTTCTGTTAGTTTTATATTGACATAGTCTTTTCAGGGAAAAAGAAAATAATACTTTAAATCTTTTCGTTTTTTAAAGAATTAGTTTGGCCTGCTATTTGTATGCTGGGGAAAAATTTTCAGCAATTTTTAACAACGTACACCCTCTTAAAAATCTGGACACAAAAAGTAGTGTTTAATTTAGTTTCATATTTCCTCTAGTTGACCTGAAATGGAAAACTTGATACCATTAGCAAAAAAATCTGTTTACTTTCTTTGATAGCTTGGACACACTTATGCTATTTTGATTTGGTTAAATTTTAAGATCAGAAGCAGCCCCAAAAGTTTGAAAATAATATACTCAGTCGTTCGTGGGATACTGCTGAGATGCCTTATTGGGAATTAGCATTAAAGTGCATTTTTATTTAATCTTATGGCAACTTTTAGTCTTTAAACATAAAGTTAAATGGTAGGGTGGGCGTGGGATTAGTCTCCCTCCAATCACTTTCGACTAGTAAAAAGGGCATCAGCCCTTTCTATTTTCAATTGAATGAGCCCTTTTTGAAGTTCCTACGACAACTCCTTTGATACAAAGTGCCCAGGTCTAGCGTGGAAGGGTGTTTGTTGCCTTCCAATCACTTTCGACTATTAAAAAGGGCACTAGCCATTTCAATATCCAATCGAATGAGTCATTTTTGAAGTTTCTACGACAACGTGTTCAGTAAAAGCTTATATGCCTCCAGGGCATAACTTACAACCCTTGCCCTGAGGACTGTGGGGGAGTGTCCTCCTCAAAAACATAATTTTAATCTGGAAATCCAAAACACTGAACAAAATGGCTATCTAAAAATTTTGATTGGATGTGTTTGGGGAAAAGGTGGGTGAGAGAGGGGGGCTTGTTGCCCTCAAATCACTTTTGACTATTAAAAAGGGCACTAGAGTAGAGAGGACCCTACTACTTCCGTACGAACCACGTGGTTTATGGTTTTTCTCACTGAGAATGAAAAAACAGGATTTTTCTCACTTGAAAAACAGGATTTTTCCCACTTTGATGGATGTTTCTTGGACGTTTATGAATGTTAGTCAATTTATTTGATGTTTTTCATGGATGACAACAGCAATTTATGTCTGTTTAATGGTTCTTGTCAGTGAGAATTAAAAAACAGGATTTTTTTCACTTTGATGGATGTTTCTTGGAGAATTTTCTCCGGGAGAAGTTTATTAATGTCTTTAGAGTTCTTTCAGGAGAATTGTTTCCGTTTCTCACTTTGATGTATTTCCAAGGAGAATTGTCTCTGGTAGAAGTTTATTAATGTCTTTAGAGTTCTTTCAGGAGAATTGTTTCCGTTTCTCACTTTGATGTATTTCCAAGGAGAATTGTCTCCGGGCGAAGTTTATTAATGTCTTTGGAGTTCTTCCAGGAGAATTGTTTCTGGGCGAAGTTTTTTAATGTCTGACGGATGATCACGCAGAAATTCAAATGTGACAGCGCAGGGATGCCAAAAACAAAAGGAACACGTAGAAATTACGTTTAGGGGTTATTTGGGCGAAACGGTTTTAGACATTTTAGGGAATTATTTCGGCGAAACAGTTAGAGACATTTTATAAGATGATTTAGAAGATGTTTTAGAAGAGGATTTGAGGGTGAAACTCAGTGGTCGTTATAATACACAAGTTGTATTTGAACAGTGTTGTGAGGTCCCCTACGCCAACCCCATAGGGCCCCCGACCCCACTAACCCAACCCCATAGGCCCCCCGACCCCACTACCCCAACCCCGAAGGAAGCCCCTGGCCCCCAAAGGTCCCCCGGACTCCCAAAGGACCACCCGGCCCCCAAGGGTCCCCTCCCCATTTTTTAATACTTTTTTAAGGCTTTATTATATCTTTTCAGAACAAGTTATTTTCTTAATGTCCATCCTAAACCCAATTTACAAGTTGAAGTACCCATCCTTCTCACCCACAACTTTACGACTTTTTGCACACCCCAAGATCAAGCAATACTTTTCAAAAGGCATTTCAGAACAAGTTCTTTTCTTAGTGACCGTCCTAAACCCATTTTACAAATTGAAGTACCCATCCTTTTCACCCACAACTTTACTTTATAGCTTTTTGAATGCTCCGACACCAAGCAATACTTTTCAAAAGGCATTTCAGAACAAGTTCTTTTCATAATATCCCTCCTAAACCCATTTTGCAAATTGAAGTACCCATCCTTTTCACACACAACTTTACTTTACAGCGTTTTGAATGCTCCAACACCAAGCAATACTTTTCGAAGGGCATTTCAGAACAAGTTCTTTTCATAATGTTTATCCTAAACCCATTTTACCAGTTGAAGTGCCCATCCTTTTCACCCACAACTTTACTTTACAGCTTTTTGAATGCCCAAAACCAAGCAATACTTTTCAAAGGCATTTCAGAACTAGTTACTTTCTTAGTGACCGTCCTAAACCCATTTTACAAATTGAAGTACCCATCCGTTTCACCCACAACTTTACTTTACAGCTTTTTGAATGCTCCAACACCAAGCAATACTTTTCAAAGGGCATTTCAGAACAAGTTCTTTTCTTAATGTCCCTCCTAAACACATTTTACAAGTTGAAGTACCCATCCTTTTCACCCACAACTTTACTATACTGCCTTTTTGAATGCTCCAACACCAAGCAATACTTTTCAAATGGCATTTCAGAACAAGTTCTTTTTCATAATGTCCTTCCTAAACCCATTTTACAAGTTGAAGTTCCCATCCTTTTCACCCACAACTTTACTTTACAGCTTTTTGAATGCCCCAACACCAAGCAATACTTTTCAAAAGGTATTTCAGAACCAGTTCCTTTCTTAATGTCTCTCATAAAACCTTTTTACAAGTTGAAGTACCCATCCTTTTCACCACAACTTTACTTTACAGCTTTTTGAGTGCTCCAACACCAAGCAATACTTTTCAATGCATTTAAAAACAAGTTCTTTTCATAATATCCCCCCTAAACCCATTTTACAAATTGAAGTACCCATCCTTTTCACACACAACTTTACTTTACAGCCTTTTGAATGCTCCAACACCAAGCAATACTTTTCGAAGGGCATTTCAGAACAAGTTCTTTTCTTAATATCCATCCTAAACCCATTTTACAAGTTGAAGTACCCATCCTTTTCACCCACAACTTTACTTTACAGCTTTTTGAGTGCCCAACACCAAGCAATATTTCAGAACAAGTTCTTTTCTTAGTGACCGTCCTAAACCCATTTTACAAATTGAAGTACCCATCCTTTTCACCCACAACTTTACTATACTGCTTCTTAAATGCTGCAACACCCAGCAATACTTTTCAAAAGGTATTTCAGAACAAGTTATTTTCTCAATGTCCTTCCTAAACAAGTTGAAGTACCCATCCTTTTCACCCACAACTTTACTTTACAGCTTTTTGAATGCCCCAACACCAATCAATACTTTTCAAAGCAATTCACAACAAGTTCTTTTCGTACTGTCCCTCCTAAACCCATTTTAAAAATTGAAGTACCAATCCTTTTTACACACAATTTTACTATACTGCCTTTTTGAATGCTCCAACACCAAGCAATACTTTTCAAAAGGCATTGCAGAACAAGTTCTTTTCATAATGACCTTCCTAAACACATTTTACAAGTTGAAGTACCCATCCTTTTCACCCACAACTTTACTATACTGCCTTTTTGAATGCTCCAACACCAATCAATACTTTTCAAATGTCATTTCAGAACAAGTTATTTTCTTAATGTCCATCCTAAACCCATTTTACAAGTTGAAGTTCCCATCCTTTTCACCCACAACTTTACTTTACAGCTTTTTGAATGCCCCAACACCAAGCAATACTTATCAAAGGGTATTTCAGAACCAGGTCCTTTCTTAATGTCCCTCATAAAACTTTTTTTACAAGTTGAAGTACCCATCCTTTTCACCACAACTTTACTTTACAGCTTTTTAAATGCTCCAACACCAAGCAATACTTTTCAAAAGGCATTTCAGAACAATATCTTTTCTTAATGTCCCTCCTAAACCCATTTTAAAAGTTGAAGTACCCATCCTTTCCTCCCACAACTTTACTATACTGCCTTTTTGAATGCTCCAACACCAAGCAATACTTCTCAAATGGGATTTCAGAACAAGTTATTTTCTTAATGTCCTTCCTAAGCCCATTTTACAAGTTGAAGTTCCCATCCTTTTAACCCCTAAATATACTTTACAGCTTTTTGAATGTCCCAAAACCAAGCAATAATTTTCAAAAGGCATTTCAGAACAAGTTCTTTTCATAATATCCCTCCTAAACCCATTTTACAAATTGAAGTACCCATCCTTTTCACACACAACTTTACTTACAGTCTTTTGAATGCTCCAACACCAAGCAATACTTTTCAAAGGGCATTTCAGAACAAGTTCTTTTCATAATGTACCTCCTAAACCTATTTTACAAATTGAAGTACCCATCCTTTTCACCCACAACTTTACTTTACAGCTTTTCAATGATCCAACACCAAGCAATACTTTTCAAAGGCATTTCAGAACAAGTTCTTTTCATAATGTCCTTCCTAAACCCATTTTACAAGTTGAAGTACCCATCCTTTACACCCACAACTTTACTATACAGCTTTTTGAATGCCCCAACACCAAGCAATACTTTTCAATGCATTTCACAACAAGTTCTTTTCTTAATCTCCCTCCTAAACCCATTTTACAAATTGAAGTACCCATCCTTTTTACACACAACTTTACTATGCTGCCTTTTTGAATGCTACAACACCAAGCAATACTTTTCAAAAGGCATTTCAGAACAAGTTCTTTTCATAATGTCCTTCCTAAACCCATTTTACAATTTGAAGTACCGATCCTTTTCACACACAACTTTACTATACTGCCTTTTTGAATGCTCCAACACCAAGCATTACTTTTCAAATGGCATTTCAGAACAAGTTATTTTCTTAATGTCCTTCCTAAACCCATTTTACGAGCTGAAGTTCCCATTCTTTACATCATCAAATTCAATTTACATCATTTGGAATACTCCAAAACCAAACAATGTTTTCCAAAACGCATTTCAGAGACATCTCTTTCCTTACTATTTCTCCATAATCCATTTTACATGCTGAACCACCCATACTTTCCACTACGACTGTACGTTACTTCTTTTTGAATAATCCAACGGCAAGCAATACTTTTCAAAAGGCAGTAACAATTTCTTTTCTTAAAGTCCCTCCTAAACCCACTTTACAAATTGAAGTACCCATTCTTTTCACCCAAAACTTTACTGTACTGCCTTTTTGAATGCTCCAACACCAAGCAATACTTTTCAAATGGCATTTAAGAATAAGTTATTTTCTTAATGTCCTTCCCAAACCCATTTTACAAGTTGAAGTACCCATCCTTTTCACCCACAACTTTACTTAACAGCTTTTCGAATGCCCCAACACCAGGCAATACTTTTCAAAAGGCATTTCAGAGCAAGTTCTTTTCATAATGTCCCTCCTCAACCCATTTTACAAATTGAAGTACCTATCCTTTTCACACACAACTTTACTTTACTGCCTTTTGAATGCGCCAACACCTAGCAATACCTTTCAAATGCATATCAGAACAAGTTCTATTCATAATGTCCATCCTAAACCCATTTTACAAGTTGAAGTGCCCATCCTTTTGACCCACAACTTTACTTTACCGCTTTTTGAATTCCCAACAATAAGCAATACTTTTCAAAGGCATTTCAGAACAAGTTCTTTTCTTAGTGACCGTCCTAAGCCCATTTTAAAAATTGAAGTACCCATCCTTATCACTCGCAACTTTACTTTACAGCTTTTTGAATGCTCCAACACCAAGCAATACTTTTCAAAGGGCATTTCAGAACAAGTTCTTTTCTTAATGTCCTTCCTAAACCCATTTTACTAGTTGAAGTACCCATCCTTTACACCCACAACTCTCGGCGAGTATGGTTAGATTAGGTTAGGTTAGACTAGATTAAGTTAGGTTAGATTAGGTTAAGTCAGGTTAGGTAAGTTAGGTTAGCTAAGTTAGGTTAGGTTAGCTAGTAAACATCTCTCCATGTTTAAGTTAGGTTAGGTTAGGCTAGATTAAGTTATGTTAGGTTAGGTTTAGTTAGGTTAGGTTAGGCAAATGCCTTGCCTTTGAAAAGTATTGCTTATTGTTTGGCATTCAAAAAGCTGTAAAGTAAAGTTGTGGGTGAAAAGGATGGGTACTGCAACTTGTAAAATGGGTTAAGGATGGTCATTATGAAAAGAACTTGTTCTGAAATGCATTTGAAAAGTATTGCTTGGTGTTGGCGCATTCAAAAGGCTGTAAAGTAAAGTTGTGTGTGAAAAGGATGGGTAGTTCAATTTGTAAAATAGGCTTAGGAGGGATATTATGAAAAGAAATTGTTCTGAAATGCCTTTTGAAAAGTATTGCGTGGTGTTGGAGCATTCAAAAGGCTGTAAAGTAAAGTTGTGTGTGAAAAGGATGGGTACTTCAATTTGTAAAATGCGTTTAGGAGGGATATTATGAAAAGAACTTGTTCTGAAATGCCTTTTGAAAAGTATTGCTTGGTTTTTGAGCATTCAAAAAGCTGTAAAGTAAAGTTGGGGGTGAAAAGGTTGGGAACTTCAACTTGTAAAATGGGTTTAGGAAGGACATTAAGAAAATAACTTGTTCTGAAATGCCTTTTGAAAAGTATTGCTTGGTGTTGGAGCATTCAAAAAGGCAGTATAGTAAAGTTGTGGGTGAAAAGGATGGGTACTTAAACTTGTAAAATGGGTTTAGGAGTGACATTAAGAAACGAAATTGTTCTGAAATGCCTTTTGAAAAGTATTGCTTGTTGTTGGAGCATTCAAAAAGCTGTAAAGTAAAGTTGTGGGTGAAAAGGATGGGTACTTCAACTTGTAAATTAGGTATTATGAGGGACATTAAGAAAGGAACTGGTTCTGAAATGCCTTTTCAAAAGTATTTACTGGTGTTGGGGCATTCAAATAGCAGTATAATAAAGAGGGTTGTAAAAAGGATTGGTACTTCAACATGTAAAATTGGATGATGAAGGTTATTTTGAAAATAGATTGTTATGAAATTTCATTTGAAATGAATGTCTTGATGTTATCGCATTCAAAAAAGCCGTAAAGTAAAGTTAGGTGTGAAAAGAATGGATACTTAAACTTCTAAAATGGGGTTAAAAAGGATATTAAGAAAAGAAATTGTTCTGAAATGTCTTTTGAAAAGTATTTCCTTGGTGTTGGAGCATTCAAAATGGCAGTATAGTAAAGTTGTGTGTAAAAAGGATGGGTACTTCAATTTGTAAAATGGGTTTAGGAAAGACATTAAGAAAAGAACTTGTTGTGAAATGCACAGAAAAGTATTGCTTGGTGTCGGGGCATTCAAAAAGCTGTAAAGTAAAGTTGTGGGTGTAAAGGATGGGTACTTCAACTTGTAAAATGGGTTTAGGAAGGACATTAAGAAGAGAACTTGTTCTGAAATGCCTTTTGAAAAGTATTGCTGGGTGTTGGAGCATTCAAGAAGCTGTATAGTAAAGTTTTGGGTGAAAAGGATGGGTACTTCAACTTGTAAAATGGGTTTAGGATGGTCATTATGAAAAGAATTTGTTCTGAAATGCCTTTGAAAAGTATTGCTTGGTGTTGGAGCATTCAAAAGCTGTAAAGTAAAGTTGTGGGTGAAAAGGATGGGTACTTCAATTTGTAAGATAGGTTTAGGAGGTACATTATAAAAAGAACTTGTTCTGAAATGCCCTTTGAAAAGTATTGCTTGGTGTTGGAGCATTCAAAAGGCTGTAAGTAAAGTTGTGTGTGAAAAGGATGAGTACTTCAATTTGTAGAATGGGTTTAGGGCAGTTATTATGAAAAGAATTTGTTCTGAAATGCCTTTTGAAAAGTATTGCTTGGTGTTGGGGCATTCAAAAAGGCAGTATAGTAAAGCTGTGGGTGAAAAGGATGGGTACTTCAACTTTTAAAATGGGTTAGGAAGGGAATTATGAAAAGAACTTGTTCTGAAATGCCTTTTGAAAATTATTGCTTGGTGTTGGAGCATTCAAAAAGGCAGTATAGTAAAGTTGTGTGTAAAAAGGATGGGTACTTCAATTTGTAAAATGGGTTTAGGAGGGATATTAAGAAAAGAACTTGTTGTGAAATGCATTGAAAAGTATTGATTGTTGTTGGGGCATTCAAAAAGCTGTAAAGTAAAATTGTGGGTGAAAAAGATGGGTACTTCAACTTGTAAAATGGGTTTAGGAAGGACATTAAGAATATAACTTGTTCTGAAATGCCATTTGAAAAGTATTGATTGGTGTTGGAGCATTCAAAAAGGCAGTATAGTAAAGCTGTGGGTGAAAAGGATGGGTACTTCAACCTTTAAAATGGGTTAGGAAGGACATTATGAAAAGAACTTGTTCTGAAATGCCTTTTGAAAATTATTGCTTGGTGTTGGAGTATTCAAAAAGGCAGTATAGTAAAGTTGTGTGTAAAAAGGATGGGTACTTCAATTTGTAAAATGGGTTTAGGTGGGATATTAAGAAAAGAACTTGTTGTGAAATGCATTGAAAAGTATTGATTGTTGTTGGGGCATCCAAAAAGCTGTAAAGTAAAGTTATGAGTGAAAAGGATGGGAACTTCAACTTTTAAAATGGGTTTAGGAAGGACATTAAGAAAATAACTTGTTCTGAAATGCCATTTGAAAAGTATTGCTTGGTGTTGGAGCATTCAAAAAGGCAGTATAGTAAAGTTGTGGGTGAAAAGGATGGGTACTTCAACTTGTAAAATGGGTTAAGTAAGGATATTAAGAAAAGAACTTGTTCTGAAATGCTCTTTGAAAAGTATTGCTTGGTGTTGGAGCGTTCAAAAAGCTGTAAAGTAAAGTTTTGGGTGAAAAGGATGGGTACTTCAATTTGTAAAATGGGTTTAGAACGATTACTAAGAAAAGAACTTGTTCTGAAATGCATTTGAAAAGTATTACTTGGTGTTGGCGCAATCAAAAGGCTGTAAAGTAAAGTTGTGGGTGAAAAGGATGGGTACTTCAACTTGTAAAATGGGTTTAGGATGGACATTATGAACAGAACTTGTTCTGAAATGCCCTTCGAAAAGTATTGCTTGGTGTTGGAGCATTCAAAAGGCTGTAAAGTAAAGTTGTGTGTGAAAAGGATGGGTACTTCAATTTGTAAAATGGGTTTAGGAGGGATATTATGAAAAGAACTTGTTCTGAAATGCCTTTTGAAAAGTATTGCTTGGTGTTGTGGCATTCAAAAAGCTGTAAAGTAAAGTTAGGGGTGAAAATGTTGGGAACTTCAACTTGTAAAATGGGTTTAGGAAGGACATTAAGAAAATAACTTGTTCTGAAATGCCATTTGAAAAGTATTGCTTGGTGTTGGAGCATTCAAAAAGGCAGTATAGTAAAGTTGTGGGTGAAAAGGATGGGTACTTCAACTTGTAAAATGGGTTTAGGATGGAGATTAAGCAAATAAATTGTTCTGAAATGCCTTTTGAAAACTATTGCTTGGTGTTGGAGCATTCAAAAAGCTGTAAAGTAAAGTTGTGATGAAAAGGATGGGTACTTCAACTTGTAAAAAGGTTTTATGAGGGACATTAAGAAAGGAACTGTTTCTGAAATGCCTTTTGAAAAGTATTGCTCGATGTTGGAGCATACAAAAAGCTGTAAAGTAAAGTTGTTGGTGAAAAGAATGGTTACTTCAACTTGTAAAATAGGTTTAGGATGGACATTTTGAAAATAAATTGCTCTAAAATGCCATTTGAAAAGTATTGCTTGGTGTTGGAGCATTCAAAAAGGCAGTATAGTAATGTTGTGGATGAAAAGGATGGGTACTTCAACTTGTAAAATGGGTTTAGGAAGGACATTATGAAAAGAACTTGTTCTGAAATGCCTTTTGAAAAGTATTGGTTGGTGTTGGAGCATTCAAAAAGGCAGTATAGTAAAGTTGTGTGTAAAAACGATGGGTACTTCAATTTGTAAAATGGTTTTAGGAGGGACATTAAGAAAAGAACTTGTTGTGAAATGCATTGAAAAGTATTGCTTGGTGTTGGGGCATTCAAAAAGCTGTAAAGTAAAGTTGTGGGTGAAAAGCATGGGTGCTTCAACTTGTAACATGGGTTTAGGAAGGACATTAAGAAAATAACTTGTTCTGAAATGCCTTTTGAAAAGTATTGCTGGGTGTTGGAGCATTTAAGAAGCAGTATAGTAAAGTTGTGGGTGAAAAAGATGGGATACTTCATCTTGTAAAATGAGTTTAGTATGGACAATAAGAAAAGAACTTGTTCTGAAATGCCCTTTGAAAAGTATTGCTTGGTGTTGGAGCATTCAAAAGCTGTAAAGTAAAGTTGTGGGTGAAATGGATGGGTTCTTCAATTTGTAAAATAGGTTTAGGAGGTACAATAAAAAAAGAACTTATTGTGAAATGCCATTTGAAAAGTATTGCTTGGTGTTGGGGCACTCAAAAAGCTGTAAAGTAAATTTGTGGGTGAAAAGGATGAGTACTTCAATTTGTAAAATGGGTTTAGGACGGTCACTAAGAAAAAAACTTGTTCTAAAATGCCTTTTGAAAAGTATTGCTTGATCTTGGGGTGTGCAGAAAGTCGTAAAGTAAAGTTGTGGGCGAAAAGGATGGGTACTTCAACTTGTAAAATTGGTTTAGGAAGGACATTAAGAAAAGAACTTGTTCTGAAATGCCCTTTGAAAAGTATTGCTTGGTGTTGGAGCATTCAAAAAGCGGTAAAGTAAAGTTGTTGGTGAAAAGGATGGGTGCTTCAATTTGTAAAATGGGTTTAGGACGGTCACTAAGAAAAAACTTATTCTGAAATGCCTTTTGAAAAGTATTGCTTGATCTTGGGGTGTGCAAAAAGTCGTAAAGTAAAGTTGTGGGTGAGAAGGATGGGTACTTCAACTTGTAAAATGGGTTTAGGATGGACATTAAGAAAATAACTTGTTCTGAAAAGATATAATAAAGCCTTAAAAAGGTATTAAAAAATGGGGAGGGGCCCTTTGGGGGCCGGGTGGTTCTTTGGGAGCCCGGGGGACCTTTGGGGGCCGGAGGCTTCCTTCGGGGTTGGGGTAGTGGGGTCGAGGGGCCTTTGAGGTTGGGGTAGTGGGGTCGGGGGCCCTTTGGGGTTGGGGTAGGGGACCTCACAACACTGTTCAAATACAACTTGTGTATTATAACGACCACTGAGTTTCACCCTTAAATCCTCTTCTAAAACATCTTGTAAATCATCTTTTAAAATGCCTCTAACTGTTTCGCCGAAATAATTCCCTAAAATGTCTAAAACGGTTTCACCCAAATAACCCCTAAACGTAATTTCTACGTGTTCCTTTTGTTTTTGGCATCCCTGCGCTGTCACATTTGAATTTCTGCGTGATCATCCGTCAGAAATTAAAAAACTTCGCCCAGAAACAATTCTCCTGGAAGAACTCCAAAGACATTAATAAACTTCGCCCGGAGACAATTCTCCTTGGAAATACATCAAAGTGAGAAACGGAAACAATTCTCCTAGAAGAACTCCAAAGACATTAATAAACTTCACCCAGAGACAATTCTCCTTGGAAATACATCAAAGTGAGAAACGGAAACAATTCTCCTGAAAGAACTCCAAAGACATTAATAAACTTCGCCCGGAGACAATTCTCCAAGAAACATCCATCAAAGTGAAAAAAATCCTGTTTTTTCATTCTCAAAGACAAAAACCATAAAACAGACATAAATTGCTGTTGACATCCATGAAAAACATCAAATAAATTGACTAACATTCATAACCGTCATAACTTGCAACCTTTGTCACTGGTTGTAAGTTAAGGGCATAACTTGCAACCCTTGTCCTTAGGGCTCTGAGGAGGTTGTCATCCTCAAAGACTTAATTTCCAGAACTTAAAACTACGTTGAACAAAATGGCTATCTCAAAATTTTGATTGGATGTGTTCGGGGGAATGATGGGCGTGGGGGACTAGTTGCCCTCCAATCACTTTCGACTATTAAAAAGTGTACTAGCCCTTTGAATTTCCAATCGAATGAGCCTGTTTTGAAGTTTCTACGTCAATGCCTTCTATAAAAACCTTATATGCCCCCAGGCCATAACTGAAAACCCTTGCCCTGAGGGTTGTGAGGGAGTGTCCTCTTCAAAAATATGTTTTCTATCTGGAAAAAAAAACTATGCTGAACAAAATGGCTATTTCAAAATTTTGATTGGATGTGTTTGGGGGAATGATGGGCGTGGGGGGGGGGGCTATTTGCCATCCAAACACTTTGGACAATTAAAAAGGGCACAAGCCCTTTGAATTTCCAATCGAATGTGCCTGTTTTGAAGTTTCTACGTCAACGCCTTCTATAAAAACCTTATATGCCCCCTGGCCATAACTTAAAACCCTTGCCCTGAAGGTTGTGAGGGAGTGTCCTCCTCAAAAACATATTTTCTATCTGGAAAACAACTACGCTGAACAAATTGGCTATCTCAAAATTTTGATTGGATGTGTTTAGGGGAATAATGGGCGTGGGGGGGGGGGGGCTAGCTGCCCTCCTTTCACTTTCAACAATTAAAAAGAGTACTAAACGTTTTAATTTCCAATCGAATGAGCCTGTTTTGCAGTTTCTACGACAACACCTTCTATAAAAACCTTATATTCCCCCAGGGCATAACTTAAAACTCTTGTCCTGAGGGTTGTGGGCTATCTCAAATTTTGATTGGATGTCTTTGGGGGGATGATGGGTGTGGGGGGACTAGTTGCCCTCCAATCACTTTCGACTATTAAAAATGGCACTATCCACTCCCATTTCCAATCGAATGAGCCCTTTTCGAAGTTTCTACGACAACTCCTTCGATACGAAGTGCCCGGGTGGAGAAAAAAACAAAACACATTGTGCCCCCATCATTCTTTACTTAGGCAGCGCTAGCGCGCTGCCTATGATGAAACTCGTTCAATGTCTTTTTCCTGATTATTTTAACTTGCATAACATGTTTTTTTCCAGATTTTACCCGTGGCAGTTTTGGAGCTCGTCAGCATTTAAAAAAAATCTGAATGGTCCTGATTTTCACCACGGCACAGCATTGTATGTAATTGTAATAAATTTCGTAGTTTTTTAGATTTGAATAAATCACTGGTTAATAAAAAATTAGTTTAAAGAATACCTAGTTAGTAGATTTTAATTTAACTTGAATTCTAGGTTGAAGGCTCTTCATTTTACTTTTTTTTCATAAATTTCAAATTTATCGGGCGTTTTGTTTTTTTGTTACCATGTGGAGAGTTGAACTTTTTATTCTGGCATTTGGAGATAGTTGTTAAATATTCATTGTTGAGTGCATAACCCATACACGAGTTAACCTCACTATGGTTCATTAATTTGATAATTTTGTGAACAAAAATCTATTGATTATTAAAGAACATGAACTTAAATTAAAAGAGTACCCTGTATCCTTACAGGGTGGATACAGTACCCTGTATCCTTACAGAAAATGTATCATTCTTGTCAATCCCCGCTACAAAATCTGCTGCAATAATTTTCTTCCACTTAAGATAGGAAAAAATGACGAGGTGACGCGAAAGATTTATATTTTAGATTTGAAAAGAATAATATTTTCTTAAGTTTTGAGCAACATCATTTAGAACTTTTTTTTCATAAAATAAGTTGCCGAAGTACAGTTTTGTGCGAGGAATATTGTGTTAAAGGGCTGATTTTTTGGGGAAAATTTTTATTTTTGTATCCTGTTTTTAGTGTATTGGGGGAGGGGATGGGCCCAAATTAATTAGATAATACAAATGGAAAACATCGACGATACTCAACAACGGAACAATTTTGTTCATACTAGTCATGGAGAGACAAGGTTGAATATCTATTAATCTGAATTTTATGGTAACCAATCCTAATGACCATCCCCAATGGTCATTGGGGATGGTCAATGGGGGTCATTGGGGG
>NC_142814.1:43155926-43175926 GCF_049724085.1 Artemia sp. Qi Xiang Cuo | reverse complement strand
AATTGGGAAACAAAATTATCAAAACATAATCCTCCCTAAGATACCATAATCGTAGCATAATGTAAGACAATGTAAAACAACCAATAACATCACGTTTGAAAATAAAACATACAGTAAAGATGGTTTTTTGATCAGACTAGAGTAAAATTTTGGGTTTTCCAACTTTTTATGGACCGTCTGAATTTTCACAGTTATGATCCTGTGCAGCGCCGGCCTTTGGGGGTGGCAACTGGTGTGAGCGGGACTTGGGTCCTCCAAGGCCTCGAACTAACAGGGTCAAATATGTTTCTGCATTTGCCTTCTTAATACTGAATTAAATATTAAAAAACTAATTTTTTCAACTGAAAGTAAGGAGCAACATTAAAACTTAAAACGAACATGAATTATTACGAATTTGAGGGAGTTGCCTCCTCCTCAATGCCTCACTCTTTACGCTAAAGTTTGACTTTTTGTTCCAAATATTGAAGTATGACTCAAGAAAAACAAGGCTGTTTAATTAGAATAATAAGATATTTTTAAAGTTCTTGAAGGAACTTTAGCGTAAAGAGAGAGATATTGAGGAGGGGGCAACCCCCTCATAATCACAATAATTTCTCTTCGTTTTAAGTTTTAATGTTGCTCCTTAATTAACTGTAAAAACTAAAGACTACTGCGTCATTGGAGCTTCACTGAAAACGAATTATATTACAAATATTTACTTTTCCAGTTCTTACAGCATTACAGTTCTTACAGCAAAACGAATTATATTACAAATATTTATCTTCCAGTTCTTACAGCATTGAGAATGAAAATAAAATTACAGTGAAATAAAATATTGAACTGATGGATATTTCAACAATTAATATCCTTATATATCAAATATTCAGTTTGGTTTTGCTTATACTTTCCAAAACTGTACAAGACACATATAGTTGTTAGTAAACCGCAAGTGACACAGCAGGTTTTAGACTTTCACAGTCAGAGAAAGAGGCGATACCCAAACTCTTGTTTGTAGTGATTTTTGTTCGTTTCAAGCTCATGAAACACAAGGGCCGTTTAATTAGAATAATAAGCTTTTTTTGAAGTTCTAAAAGGAACTTTAGCGTAAAGCGAGAGGCATTGAGGAGGGGACAACCCCCTCATAATCATAATGATTTCTTTTCGTTTTAAGTTTTAATATTGCTCCTTACATTCAATTAAAAACAGAATTGTTTTTTAATTCAATTTATGATCTTTTTTTTTTAAAAAGACCGGGAAATCCATCTCCCCTCCATGGAAAATTCCTTTCCTACGAAAAGTTCCTCGGAAAGATCCTCTCACGTAATTTCTGTCCCCCGCCCGAAAAGTATCTGTATACTTCCCAATAGCCAAAACTATATATAAACTATTAGTAAAGTTCATAGTTTGTACCCCTTCCCTTGGGGGCCGTGGGAGTTAAATCATCCTCAAAGACATAGTTATTTGATGTTTTGACTGTGCTGAACAAAATGGCTATCTCAAAATTTTGAATTAAAGGCTTTGGGGAAAAATGGTTGAGGAAGGAGGGGGATAGCTGCCCTTCAATATTTTCGGTCACTTAAAAAGGGCACTGAAACTTTTGATTTCCGATCAAATGAGCCCCCCTCCCGATCTTCTAGGATAAATGGTTCGATACGATTATCCCTGGGAAAAACAAACAAACAGAAAATAAAAATAAACACACATTCTTGATCTTGCTTCTGGCAAAAAAAAAAGCAAAATTCTACATTTTTGTTTACAGGAGCTTGAAACCTCTTTAATAAGGTTCTCTGTTATTTTGAACCTGATGATTTTCATTACGATCACTTGATGTTTTTGTGTTGGTTTTTTGTTTGGGGAGGAGGCCAATTTCTAAGAAAAGGGGAAAATTTTCTTAGGCTCGTGTCTTTTGATGGGTAATATTAACTTGATGAATTTTATACATTCTACATGAATATGAAAATTTGATTCTTTTGAGGTATCCATTGTTACCAAGACTCGGTTTCTTAGAGTTTCGGTTACTATTGAGCCGCACCGCTCCTCACCACAGTTTATGTAATTATTCAGTAAGCTTATCGCAGATCATTTCTGGTCTTCGTTCTCGGTGCGAATAAAAAGCTCCTCCCACTTCTTCGTGCAGTTATGGATCAGTGTGTTAGCGGGTTTCCACTTGTTTCCGATTGTTTCGCGTCTGACTTGGTTACAAATTGCATTATTCGTAATAGCGGGTTTCCACTTGTTTCCGATTGTTTCGCGTCTGACTTGTCTACCCGTGAAAAGATCTGATGCCGATTATGTTTCTACGTTCTCTGGAGCACTCGCACCCCGGTCCGGGTTTTTATAATGGGTGAGATAGGGAATGATCATACTGGATAATTATATAAACTGTGCTCCTCACTTACAATTCGTTACCACGAACTGTTTGATGAAGCTAACTAAGTTACCGTCAAATTTTACTCTTTTTTTTTTTTACTGTACCGTGGAAACGTTTTTACACGCGTAGTACATTCAGTTTTTATAACGCGAAATGCCGTGGCGCAAACTCTACTGTCAGCGCGAAGAATAACTTATAAGCGATAGAATGTTTGCAGCACCCTTTGTCGTTCAGCGGTTATTATTTGCCGTCTTGTCGAAACCACAACGTTCCCGCTGAGCCCTAGGAATCACATTGTAACCGCTCCCGTTAGAGGCTGCATTATTATTTCTCCCGCTACACTACGACCACGACGTCAGGCCCTGCGCAGTGGCGATCGCAAAAGACCCTGCGCTCACTTATGGCCACCTCTGATCCTTTGGTATATGTCGCAACTTCATCTTAAAAAGGTTTATCAGAGACTACAAAGATTAATCCATCAAACCAATGTAATTTACAATCCTTAAAAGACGTCTTTTTAGCAGATTAAAATAAAGGATCATAGAAAACATGAAGATAGAAAGCACTAATATAGATGAATAAATAAATCATTAAAGGAGTAAAAACTGAATTGAATGTTCAAGTCAAACTTAAAACGATCAAAAATTTCTACGAACAGGAGTTTGGTCAATTCCCTTCTGTCCGTTCCAAAACCATTAAAGTATAAGATTTGTTGTGTCTTTGAGCTTTAAGGAAAACTATATGTATCTTGAACACTATATTTTTGTTTTCGAAAACGTCGACGAAAAATAAATATAAAATCACATAATAATCAAGACGACTAGAAAAAAAACTAATGAAAATAAACTGAATTTTGATATATAATGATATTAATTCTTGGAAATTTAGCAATTGAAAATGTTATGTCACTGCAACTTCTATATGTTTTTTTTTAACTGTTGTAATATAAAAGGAACTATTTGTAATGTATTTCGTTGCGGGCGATTTCGGATATGTTATAACAGATTTTTTCCTGAACATTTCGGTAGCAAAAACATTTCTGTTAATCAACTGCCGGGTCAAAACTTATTTCGCTGCAATTTCTTTATTTTTTATTTTATTTTTTACTGATTCCTATATAAAAGAAACTATTTGTAATATATTTCGTTGCGGGCGATCTTGGATATGTAAAAAAACGATTTTTTCTCGAATTTTTCGGTAGCAAAAGCATTTCTGTTTGCTCAAATACCGGGTCAAAACAATATTGTTACTGGACTGTGGAAGAAGAAAAAGAGAAACACTAGCTCAAGGAAAATCCCACAGTTCGTTATAACCGGTTAATTTAAGAAGTTACTTTAGCTAATAACAACTATACTGGGGTTGCTAGGCATTAAAAATCAGAAGAATCGTTCATTCTTTCAAGAAAGAATGAAAATTGGCGGGCATATACTTTCGACTACACTGAACAATCCTGAAAGTGGAGGCAACTAATTTGATCATGAGAGCGTCGTCACAACGTCGTATGACGTTTCGCACCGTCGGGAAAATTAAAATAGGTTTAAATAAGTCTTGAAATGGGTAAGAAAAAAAATGCTGCTGAACACACTTGTCGTCTCATTTTTATCCTCAGATCATACGAACGTCGTCTAAAAGTTAAAAAGCGTCGTGTCTTTTTCAAATAACGATTTGCTGATGTATAAGTGTCAGTAAATTTAAACCGTGGATGAGGACTCAATTATTCAAAACTAGGCATAAATTTGGTCAATAAAACGTCGTACAAAATTGTGAATCGTCAGAAAAATACAAATGGGGTTTTAATAGGATCAAGGTAGGCTCGATATGCGTAAAAAATGCTGCTGATTGCGCTTTTTTTTCTCACTTTTATTCTCAAATCAGGAAAATGTCGTACCAACGTCACATTACGTTGAGAGTCTACAAAAATAAATTTACTGATAGGCATGAGAGTCGGTAAATTGAAACTTTAGACGAGGTCTCAACTGCGCTGAAAACTCTTAGAAAGGGAGGCGAAAATATTATCAGTGGAACGTCGTTAAAACGTCCTATAACTTAATGCATTACGAAAAGCTTGACCTCTTTTCTAGTCTCAATATTGCAAGCAAATTCAAATATACTGACCTGAAAAACTTCTTTTCACATGAACATCAGATGTTTCGTTCCGTGCTTTCAAGCGAAGGTGAAGTCCGAAGCGGTCCAAAATCATGTTCAGAGTTGCCAATATACATATTACAGCATAAGCATTTGATTTTTAATGAGTTTACAGGTCAACAATAACTGAAGTGTTTTTATTTTCGCATCCAGAAAAAAAAAATCACTTTTTTTTCTTAAGCGAATAACCTTATCATTTGATGTGCAATGACAAAATGACGTTGTGAAAAATGATATTCACATAATTTCCTGTTAGATAAGAATAGGTTTATACACCTTTAGGCTTTTCTAATCTTTCGAACTTGGTTAACAGTTAAAATAATAGCTGAAATTAAACTTTTATCAAACAGTTCGTGATAACGAACTGTAAGTAAGGAGCAATCCGACCCAATAGTAATCGAAACCATAAAAAACAGAATTTTGATACCAATAGACATAACAAAAGAATTGAAGTTTTATGCTGATTTTAAATATATAAGTTTTGTATAGTTATACCCATCAAAGGTTACGAGCCGGAGAAAATTTGCCTGATTTTACAAAAAGGGGGAAAGACCCTAAAATTCATAGAATCTTAATGAAAATCACACCATCAGATTCAGCGTATCAGAGAACCCTACTGGAGAGGTGTTAAACTTTTATCTGCAAAAATGTGGAATTTTGTACTTTTTGCCAGAAGCAAGATCACGGATGCGTGTTTATTTTGTTTTTTTTTTCAGGGGTGATTGTATCGACCCAGTGTTTCTAGAATATCGGAAGAGGGTTCATTCTAACGGAAATTAAAACTTCTAGTGCTCTTCTTAAGTAATCAAAAAATTAGAGGGCAACTAGGCCCCTTCCCATGCCACTTTTTTCACAAAATTGTCTGACCAAAATTTTGAGATTGCTATTTTGTTTAGTATAGCTGAAAGGCCTAATAACTGTATGTTTGGAGATAACATGACCCCCCACAGCCTTTGGGGAAAAGTCTTTAAGCTATCAAATTTGTCCGTCGTTTACGTATAGTATTTGTATACTATCAGTATTTTGGAAATTCCCTGGAATTTTCCAGGGGGTGAAATTTTCAGGGGAAATTGTACACTGGGGGGATTTGCCAGAATTCCTAACGATATTTCTTTATATGTCTTGCTTTCTCTTTACTGACTCAATTTTACACGTGGAGGTGTTAAGGGTATTTGTTCGGGGTGAATTTTCACAAGGATAAATTGTCCAGAGGATGTTTCCGTTGGGAGGGTGATTTTTTCGTGGAGGTGGAGCCAGAATTTTTCTGGCATTATTTATAAAACATTTTTTTCAAGTTAAAGTAAGGAGCAAAATTAAAACTTACAACGAACAGAATTTTTTATGTATATGAGGAGGGTTCCCCCCTCCTTAACACCTTGCTCTTAAACTGAAGTTTAAATTTTGTCCCAATTCTTTAAAAACGAATCCTGAAAGACAAGGGTCGATTAATTAGAAAAATAAGTAACTTTTTTTTAAATGCTGAAAAACCTTAGCGGACATACTGTTTCGATAATCAGGATGAACAGAGTCTATTTTTATATAGTTCTTCATACACCTTAGCATTCCATGAAAGATTCCACAGAACACCCATAGCTCTCAGTAAGATAACAGTTTTTCTATTTCTAACCCATTCACTAGCAATATTCCCATACATAGTAAAATTATTCAGAAATTTTCATAATTGGGAAACACAATTATCAAAACATAATCTTCCCTAAGACACCATAATCTTAGCATAATGTAAGACAATGTAGAACAATCAATAACATCACATTTGAAAATAAAACAAACAGTAAAGATGATTTTTTGATGAAAACTAAAGTAAAATTTTTGTTTGCCAACTTTTTAAGGACTGTCTGAATTTTCACAGCTATGATCCTGTGCAGCGCTGGCCTTTAGGGGGTGGCAACTTGCGCAAGCATCCCAGGCCTCTCGCCCTCCGACACCTAAGAGGGCCACCTCCCCACTCCAACACCTCCCCACTAAGAGGGCCAAATATGTTTCTGAACTTTCCTTCTAAATTAAACTAGTTTTTTCAACTGAAAGTAAGGAGCAACATTAAAAATTAAAACGAATATAAATTGTTACGAATGTGATGGGGTTACCTCCTCCTCAATACGTCACTCTTTACACTAGAGTTTGACCCTTTGTTCAAATACTGAAGTATATCTCATGAAACACAAGGGCCGTTTAATTTGAATGATAAGATTTTTTTGAAAGTTCTAAAAGGAACTTTAGAGTAAAGAGCGAGTTATTGAGGAGGGGGACACCCCCTCATTATAATTTTTGAATAGCTGAAATGGCTTGAAAGATGGTAACTCTGAATTCTGGTTTCAGCTAGCATTGCTCTTACTGATTCACTAATAGAAAGCATAGATAGAACGTAACCTGAATGTCGTTTCTAATAAATGCCAATTCTGTCGAAATTTTATAACCGAACTAAATGTTTGGCACCTTTTTTGTTTTGCCAAGTTGGGCTTCTACTTTTTTTTTACCCTTTAAGAAAATAAACATTTTTTTTCAAACCTTTTATTTCTATTTTCGAACTTTCTACCTTTTAAAAAAGTAAACCCTTTTTTTTCCTTTTCTTGAACGTACAGATTTTTATTGCAATTTAATATTTGCCTGTGAAGTTTTAAAAGCGTTGTGTTTCTTTTTGTTTTAAAGACAGTTTTCACGTAGGCTTTAAGGCCTCACAAGTTGCATGCTGCACCAAGTGTCGAATCGTTTTCTGCTTACACTTACCCTAGCAAAAAGTGTGACATCACTGCAGATCTCTAACTATGAAATTTATCCGAAGGGATAATGTCTCTTGGGCTTTACAGCTTGTTATCTGTTCGTAGTAAGAGGGACTGAAAACCACCCTACCCTTTATGATAAATTAAAGCTTTCATTAATGAGCATTTACAATCTTTTTTTTTTTAGTGTGTATCTAATATAAAATACATATATTTTTATGGAAAAGTAAAATTTTCTGGAAGGCTTCAAAGAATTTTGCTTTTAGTCACACTTACCAGTTTTTAGTCGTTGTACACATACCCCCTTGTCGTTAGGTACTTTGCGAACGTATATGAACATTATGAGAAAATCATGTAACTCTGTGAGAGGGTCGGGGCTAGAGTAGTGTTATTACTTTTTATATAAAATTATTAACAGTTTTCAAAAGAAAAAGGTGTTGAATTTACTTTTTCAACAATTTCTTGGAGATCATTTGAAACAGCCAATGTCAGACTTTTTGGAAAGGCTTTATACCCTCCGGGAAAGAATGCCACAGCTGTGGTCCTGCAGAACGCGGACATAAAGATCCTCATTGAGTACTCTGAGACTCAATCAATCAATCAATCAACCTTTTATTTTTAAATTAATGAACAATCGAAACAATTAACATGAACATTTCGACTCAAAGCAATGGTTGTGCAAATCACACCTGATATTGGTAAACAAACTTATATCACACTATGAAATGAAAAGAGGAGAGCTGATAACATAAGAGAGGGATAAAGAATTAGAAAGGAAAGAATTGAGAAGAGGTGGAGTCAAAGAAGGAGAGTGAGAGGATAAGATACAAAAGAAAAATTAAGACATTAACTCATGCGGTATCAAATACTGTGTAAGAGAGGTATCGTTTTTGGAGTGTGCCAAATGATTTTATGGATTCAATAGATTCATTAATTGAGTTCCATGCAGAAATACTTCTATAAACTGGAGAGCGTTAGACCTTGCATGCCTTCTTCTCAGTAGCACAAAATTGTACTGGTTGCAGCGGAGAGCTCTTCCTCGATGGATTGTGCTACAAAGTTTGAAGTACCTGGAAAGACCTTGAGGAATTCTATTCGATATTGCCTAGTGTGCTAAACGCAGATTACTAACGTTGATTATCTCTGTTATCTCTATTGTTCCAGTGCCTCTGCATAGGTCTGTTGAGGGGTATAGCCTGGGGAAGCAATGATTTTAGATGAGATTTGAATGTATTGCCCCAGACAGAATAGCAGTAGTTTAAGTAGGGGAAGACAAAAGCATTATAAAGCATTTCCATTATGTCAGCACTTACAAGCAGGCTAGCTCTATGTAACATGGATCTTTCCCGTGAGACTGTTGAAGACAGCTGGGATATGTGATGTTTGAACGAAAGAGAAGAATCTACGAATACGCCGAGGAACTTTGTGACTGTGGTCTGAGGATTAGGATTTCCATTGATTGATAGTACGAAAGTGTGAGATAATGAGGAGTTTGAAGGAGCAGAAGTGAAGACTATGATGCAGCTTTTTGTAGCATTTACCTGCATTTTGTTGTTAAAACACCAGTCAGATATTTTGTCAAGAGTTTTTTGGGCCTTTTTTGCAGCAGACTCGGATGATTCAGCAGCAATGAAGAAATTTGAGTCATCAGCGAATAGTACTGGGTGTGCATTTGTAGTAAGACATTTTTCCACGTCATTGATATACAAAATAAACAAGAGCGGTCCCATTACTGACCCCTGAGGTACGCCAGATTTTACCGGCAATTCTGTCGACACACTACCCTCCACAATTACAAACTGCTTACGATCGGTCAGGTACGATGAAAACCACTCGTAAGAAACACCATATATTCCAAATGAATCTAATTTTGTGAGGAGGATTGAATGGCATACCGTGTCGAAAGCTTTAGTGAAATCCGAAAAATCCCTTGTACCTTTTCTCTAGCATCCTGGCTATTTAATATGTATTCAACTGAATCAACTAAGTCATGCTTGAGTGATAACGCCGAAACCCGTATTGATGGGGAGAGAGTAGCTGCATGCCATCGAGGAATCTATAAACTCTGTTGTAAACCCGTCGCTCGAGGACTTTTGATATAACCAGTAGAATTGATATGGGTCGATAATTAAAGATAAGTCTCTTGTCTCCTTTTTTGTAGAGGGGAAGGACTTGGGCAGTTTTAAACACATTAGGATGAACTCCGGTTGCTAGTGAAAGGTTGACCAAGTGTGTAAGTGGAGCTACAAGACCTGCAGAGGCCTTCTTCAAGACATAGTTGCACAGCCCAAAGGTGTCTTGGGTTTTGCCATTAGGCAGCTTACTGATAAGCACTAGTAATTCCTCTTTCGTGCATGGTGCTAGAAAAAGACCTGATATTGTTCTACTGTGGGTTTGTTCAGGAGATGGGCCAGAAGCATGTAGAGATGTCTGATTAACGAAAAATTGATTAAAAGCATCAGCACGAGATTTGCTTGCTACTGTCTCACCACGCATATTTAGCGATTCTTTAGGAATAGCCACCTTCTTCCTTTTTTGACATATTAATTTAAAAAACTTTTTCCAAAAAATAAGTTTTTCAAAGAAAAGTAAAGACCTCGATTAAACCAAAAATGAGCAAAAATCAAATCAAATAATCTACCAAGCGTGAAACTACCACAAATCAGCATCGATAAATAAATGAAACCCAAGACGAACAGAAATCAGAGGCAACGCTGTAGCGTTGTCTATAGTAAAGACAATACGGCTCCAATGTTTTATTCTTTATTTGTTATTATTATTATTTTTTTTCCCAGAGACACTTCATATGGAAGGGGTCGTCGTAGAAACTTCAAAGGGGGCTCATTCGATTGGAAATCGAGAGTTTTAGTGCCTTTTTTAATAGTCGAAAGTGATTGGAGGAAAACTCGCCCTCCACCTCACGTCCATCATTCCCCCAAACACATCCAATCAAAATTTTGAGATAGCAATTCGTTCAGCGTAGTTGATTTCCAGATAGAAAAAATGTTTTTGAGGAGGATACTCCCCCACAACCCTCAGGGCAAGGGTATTAATTATGCCCTGGAGGCATATAAGGTTTTTATAGAAGGTGTTGCCGTAAAAACTTCAAAAAAGGCTCATTCGATTAGAAATTCAAAGGGCTAGTGCCCTTTTTAATAGTCGGGAGTGATTTGAGGGCAACTAGCCCCTCTCCCCACACCCATCATTTCCCCAAATACATCCAATCAAAATTTTGAGATAGCCATTTTGTTCAGCGTAGTTGATTTCCAAATAGAAAATATGTTTTTGAGGAGGACACTCCCCCTCATCCCTCAGGGCAAGGGTTTTAAGTTATGCCCTGGGGGTATATAAGATTTTTATAGAAGGCGTTGTCGTAGAAACTTCAAAAAAATCTCATTCAATTGGAAATTCAAAGGGCTAGTGCCCTTTTTAATAGTCGAAAGTGATTTGAGGGCCACTACCCCCCCCCCCCACGCCGAGCTTTTCCCCAAACACATCCAATCAAAATTTTGAAATGGTCATTTTATTAAACGTAGTTTTAAGTTCTGGAAATTAGGTCTTTGAGGATTACAACTCCTCCACAGCCCTCAGGACAAGGGTTGTAAGTTATGCCCTGGGGACATATAAGGTTTTGTATAGACAAGGTTGTCGTAGGAACTTCAGACTCAGAAAGACTCATTCAATTGGAAATTTAAATGGCTAGTTCCCTTTTCAATAGTCAAAAGTTATTCTAAGACAACTGACACCCCTTCCACGCTCACCATTTCCCCAAACACATCCAATCAAAATTTTGGTATAGCTATTTTGTTCAACGTAGTTGAAAGTTCTGACAATTATATGTTTGAGCGGGACACTCCCCCCACAGTCTTCATTGGGAAGGGTTATAAGTTATGCCCAGGGGGCATATATGGTTCTTATGGAAGGAATGTTCATATAAACTTCAGAGAGGGCTCATTTGATTGGAAATTGAAAGTTTTAGCTCACTTTCTAAGCTTCAAAAGATATTGGAGGGTAACCAGCTCCCCCCCCAAAAAAAAAAACTTTTAAGATGGCCATTTTGTTAAAAATAGTTCAAAGATCATATAACAAACATTCCGGTGTTGACACAACCCATCAGGGCCCGGGGGCAGGCGTTGCAATTTATGCCCTGGGGGCATATATGGGTCTTATGGAAGGGATGCTGGTATTAACTTCAAAGAGAGATCATTTGACAGTAGAGAGGGGTCTTATACTCCGGTACGAACCACGTGGTTTATGGTTTTCTCACTGAGAATGAAAAAACAGGAATTTTCTCACTTGAAAAAACATGAATTTTGTCACATTTATGGTTGTTTTCATGGACGGATATGTGTGTTGTTCGATTTATTTGATGTTTTTCTCGGATGTCAACATCAAATTATGGATGTTTTATGGTTTTTGTCAGTGAGAATTTGAAAAACATGAATTTTCTCACATTTATGTCTGTTTTCATGGTTTTTGTCAGTGAGAATTTGAAAAACAGGAACTTTATCACATTTAAGGATGACAACAGCAATTCATGTCTGTTTTATGGTTTTCTCAGTGAGAATGGACATGCTTGACGCGAATGTTACGAGATTGTTTGGCTAGCCTGGCCTGAGAACTTGATTTACATAATCGCTAGGGGAAATTATTGATTCACGAGCATGGGGAATTATGAATCATACATGGCTTCTTTGTTGTTTGGCTAGCCTGGTCTGAGAACTTGATTTACATAATCGCTAGAGGGGAATTATTGATTCACGACGGGGATATTAAGAAACAAACATGGCTTCTTTTTTGTTTGGCTAGCCTTTTCTGAGAAATTGATTTACATAATCGATAGGTGAAATTATTGATTCACAAAGGTGAAATTAAGAAACAAACATGGCTTCATTGTTGTATGGCTAGTCTGGCCTGAGAAATTGATTTACATAATCGCTAGGGGTAATTATTGATTCACGAAGGGGGGAATTATAAAACATTAATGCTTCTTTAATCTTAGGTCTGAGGAAGGGGGGAATTAAGAAACAAACATGGCTTCATTGTTGTTTGGTTATCCTAACCTGTGAACGTGATTGAAATACTCTCTAAGGGGAATTAGTCATTAACGTATGTGGGAAAAACTAAACCGTAAGGCGTCTTTAATAATATGTCTGAGGAAGGGGGGAATTTATAAAAAAAAATGTATAAATTTTTGTTTTTTTAGATAATCAATTTACCCATCACACGTGAACAGGATTTGCATAATCGCTAGTGGACCTAATAGTTTAACGATGGGGGAATTAAGAAACATTAAGGCTTCTTTAATCTTAGGTCTGAGGGATAAATATTCTTTAGGACAGAGAGAAAAATTAATATTCTATTTTTAAATAGGGCTTCATTGATCTTTAGTGTCAGGAATCATAATTGACATCACATGTTATCTTGGAATTATGCGGGAGTCTAAAGATATAGAAATTCTATTTTTAAATACGGCTTCACGGAGCTTTAAGTCGGAGAGATAAATTGCTATTCTAACGAAACCCTAATAGTTTAGCTAGGAAAATTTATGAGATGAAGAGATTAACGTAGGAAAGGGTTTCCTAGAAATTTGAAATGCGTTAGTGCAGAGATGCCAAACAAAAGGAACACGCTGAAATTACGTTTAGGGATTATTTGGGTGAAACCGTTTTATCTATTTTATGGGATTATTTTGGCGAAACAGTTTGAGCCATTTGAAAGAAGATTTTAAGAAAGGTTTTAGAAGAGAATTTGAGGGTGAAACTCTGTGGTCATTATAATACACAAGTTTCATTTGAATTGTGTTGTGAGGTCCCCTACCCCAACCCCAAAGGGTTCCAATCCTCATACCCCAACCCCGAAGGAAGCCCCCCGGTACTCACAGGTCCCCCGGGCGCCCCCAGACCCTCCCCCCGGCCCCCCCAGGGCCCCACGCCCCCCACTGCCCCCCCGGACACTCAAAGGTCCCCCAAGCTCCCACAGGGCCTCCGTCTCCCACAAAGGCCCACCCCACACCCTCATCGGCCATCCCCGGGCCCCCCAAAGTAGCAACGTGATCACAAAGGTCCACCGGGGTCCCAAAGGCCATCCACCGGTCCCCAAATGTCCCCCAGACACCCAAAGGCCCTCCCTGTGCCCCAAAGGCCCTCCCTGTGCCCCAAAGGCCCTCCCCCGACTCCCTCCTCCTCCTCCCACCTCCTCCTCCTCCCACCTCCTCCTCCTCCTCCTCCTCCTCCCACCTCCTCCTCCTCCTCCTCCTCCCTCCTCCTCCCACCTCCTTCCTCCTCCTCCTCCCTCCTCCTTCTACCTCCTCCTCCCACCTCCTCCTTCCTCCTCCTCCTCCCCTCCCCTCCCCCCCCCATTCCCTCATCATTTTTTATACTTTTTTGTGCATTGAGACACAGAACGACCCCCTGCCCCCGGCCCCTCCCCCTCCAAAGGTCTGATTTTTTCAAAGTTCATTTTGAATTTCTTTCATTGAAATGCAAGAGTTGGAATATTTCAGTAGTGTTTGGTTGTGGTTTACCTTGTCACAGTTACATTTTCTTGATTTTTCAAAGTTCATTTTGAATTTCTTTCGTTGAAATGCAAGAGTTGGAATATTTCAGTAGTGTGATGTTGTAGTTTACCATGTCACAGTTACATTCCCTTAATTTTTCAAAGTTCATTTTGAATTTCTTTCGTTGAAATGCAAGAGTTGGAATATTTCACTAGTGTGATGTTGTAGTTTACCCTGTCACAGTTACATTCCCTTAATTGTTGAGAGTCCATTTTGAATTTCTTTCGTTGAAATGCAAGAGTTGGAATATTTCAGTAGTGTTTGGTTGCTGTTTACCATGTCACAGTTACATTTTCTTGATTTTTCAAAGTTCATTTTGAATTTCTTTCGTTGAAATGCAAGAGTTGGAATATTTCAGTAGTGTGATGTTGTAGTTTACCATGTCACAGTTACATTCCCTTAATTTTTCAAAGTTCATTTTGAATTTCTTTCGTTGAAATGCAAGAGTTGGAATATTTCACTAGTGTGATGTTCTAGTTTACCCTGTCACAGTTACATTCCCTTAATTTTTGATAGTTCATTTTGAATTTCTTTCGTTGAAATGCAAGAGTTGGAATATTTCAATAGTGTGTGATTGTGGTTTACCATGTCACAGTTTCATTTTCTTGATTTTTGATAGTTCATTTTGAATTTATTTAATTTTTATTAAAGTGTTTTTATTCTTCATTTGTGATTTTTCGCGGATTACCCAGTCTCTTTTACTTTGTCATGATTTATCAAAGTTCATTTGAATTTCTTTCGTTGAAATGCAAGAGTTGGAATATTTCAGTAGTGTTTGGTTGTGGTTTATCTTGTCACAGTTACATTCCCTTAATTTTTCAAAGTTCATTTTTAAATTCTTTAGATGAAATTCAATAGTTGTAATATTTCACTAGTGTTTGGTTGTGGTTTACCATGTCAAAGTTACATTCCCTTAATTTTTCAAATTTCATTTTGAATTTCTTTTGTTGAAATGCAAGAGTTGGAATATTTCACTAGTGTTTGGTTGCGGTTCACCTTGTCACAGTTACATTTTCTTGATTTTACAAAGTTCATTTGAATTTCTTACATTGAAATGCAAGAGTTGGAATATTTCAGTAGTGTTTGGTCGTGGTTTACCTTGTCACAATTACATTCCCTTAATTTTTCAAAGTTCATTTGAATTTCTTTCGTTGAAATTCAAGAGTTGGAATATTTCAGTAGTGTTTGGTTGGGGTTTACCTTGTAACAGTTACATTACCTTGATTTTTCAAAGTTCATTTTGAATTTCTTTCGTTGAAATGCAAGAGTTGGAATATTTCACTAGTGTTTGGTTGCGGTTCACCTTGTCACAGTTACATTTTCTTGATTTTTCAAAGTTCATTTTGAATTTCTTTCTTTGAAATGCAAGAGTTGGAGTATTTCATTCGTGTTTGGTCGTGGTTTACATTGTAACAGTTACATTCCCTTAATTTTTCAAAGTTCATTTGAATTTCTTTCGTTGAAATGCAAGAGTTGGAATATTTCAGTAGTGTTTGGTTGCGGTTTACCTTGTCACAGTTACATTCCCGTCATTTTTCAAAGTTAATTTTGAATTTCTTTCGTTGAAATGCAAGAGTTGGAATATTTCACTAGTGTTTGGTTGTGGTTTACCATGTCACAGTTACATTTTCCTGATTTTTCAAAGTTTATTTTGAATTTCTTTCATTGAAATGCAAGAGTTGGAATATTTAACTAGTGTTATGTTGTGGTTTACATTGTCACAGTTAAATTTTCCTGATTTTTAAAAGTTTATTTTGAATTTCTTTCATTGAAATGCAAGAGTTGGAATATTTCAGTAGTGTTTGGATGTGGTTTACCTTGTCACAGTTACATTTTCTTGATTTTTCAAAGTTCTTTTTGAATTTCTTTCATTGAAATGCAAGAGTTGGAATATTTCAGTAGTGTGATGTTGTGGTTTACCTTGTCACAGTTACATTGTCTTGATTTTTCAAAGTTCATATTGAATTTCTTTCATTGAAATGCAAGAGTTGGAATATTTCAGTAGTGTTTGGTTGTGGTTTACCTTGTCACAGCTACATTTTCTTGATTCTTCAAAGTTCATTTTGAATTTCTTTCGTTGAAAAGCAAGAGTTGGAATATTTCAGTAGTGTTTGGTTTTTGTTTAACTTGTCAAAGCTACATTTTATTGATTTTTCAATGTTCATTTTGAATTTCTTTCGTGGAAATGCAAGAGTTGAAATATTTCAGTAGTGTTTGCTTGTGGGTTACCTTGTCACAGTTACATTTTCTTGATTTTTCAAAGTTCATTTGAATTTCTTTCGTTTAAATGCAAGAGTTGGAATATTTCAGTAGTGTTTGCTTGTGGGTTACCTTGTCACAGTTACATTTTCTTGATTTTCAAAGTTAATTTTGAATTTCTTTCCTTGAAATACAAGAGTTGGAATATTTCAAAAGTGTTTGGGTGTGGTGTCCATTGTCACAGTTTCATTTTCTTGATTTTTCAAAGTTCATTTTGAATTTCTTTCGTTGAAATACAAGAGTTGGAATATTTCAGTAGTGTGTTAATGTAGTTTAAATTGTCAAAGTTACAGTTTCTTGATTTTTCAAAGTTCATTTTGAATTTCTTTCCTTGAAATGCAAGAGTTGGAATATTTCAGTACTGTTTGGTCGTGGTTTACCTTGTCACAGTTACATTTTCATGATTTTTCAAAGTTCATTTTGAATTTCTTTCGTTGAAATGCAAGAGTTGGACTATTTCAGTAGTGTTTGGTCGTGGTTTACCTTGTCACAGTTACATTTTCTTGATTTTTCAAAGATCATTTCGAATTTCTTTAGTTGAAATGCAAGAGTTGCAATATTTAAGTAGTGTTTGGTCGTGGTTTACCTTGACAAAGTTAAATTTTCTTTATTTTCTAATGTTCATTTGAATTTCTGTCGTTGAAATGCAAGAGTTGGACTATTTCAGGAGTGTTTGATTGTGGTTTACCTTTGTCAAATTTACATTTTCTTGATTTTTCAAAGTTCATTTTGAATTTCTTTCGATGAAATGCACGAGTTGGAATATTTCTGTAGTGTTTGATTGTGGTTTACCTTGTCACAGTTACATTTTCTTGATTTTTCCAAGTTCATTTTGAATTTCTTTCATTGAAATGCAAGAGTTGGAATATTTCACTAGTGTTTGGTTGTGGTTTACCTTGTCACAGTTACATTTTCTTGATTTTTCAAAGTTCATTTTGAATTTCTTTCGTTGAAATGCAAGAGTTGGAATATTTCAATAGTGTATGGTTATGGTATACCTTGTCACAGTTACATTTTCTTGATTTTTCAATGTTCATTTTGAATTTCTTTCGTTGAAATGCAAGAGTTGGAATATTTCAATAGTGTTTGGTTGTGGTTTACCTTGTCACAGTTACATTTTCTTGATTTTTCAAAGTTGATTTTGAATTTCTTACTTTGAAATGCAAGAGTTTGAATATTTCAGTTGTGTTTGGATTTGGTTTACCCTGTCACATTTACATTTTCTTGATTTTTCAATGTTCGTTTTGAATTTCTTTAATTGAAATGCAAGAGTTGGAATATTTCAGTAATGTTTGGTTGTGGTTTACCTTGTCACAGTTACATTTTCTTGATTTTTCAAAGTTCATTTTGAATTTCATTCGTTGAAATGCAAGAGTTGGAATATTTCAGTGGTGTATGGTTTTGGTATACATTGTCAAAGTTACATTTTCATGATTTTCCAAAGTTAATTTTAATTTCTTTCATTGAAATGCAAGAGTTGGAATATTTCAGTAGTGTTTGGTCGTGGTTTACCTTGTCACAGATACATTTTCTTGATTTTTCAAAGTTCATTTTGAATTTCTTTCGTTGAAATGCAAGAGTTGGAATATTTCAGTAGAGTTTGGTTGTGTTTTAAATTGTCAAAGTTATATGTTCTTGATTTTACAAAGTTAATTTTGTTTTTCTGTAGTTGAAATGCAAGAGCTTTAATATTTCATAAGTGTTCGGTTGTGGTTTGCCTTGCCACAGCTACATCTTAGAGATTCTTCAATGTTCATTTTTAATTTAGATATCTTTATATATATATTTTTAATATGTATTAAGTGGTTTGTGGTTGTGTACATTTTCACATTTACAGATTAAATATATTTCAATTTACATTTTGTTGGTCGGCCGTTGAAATGATTTTTACGTAATACGTAAGGAGTGTTTTACTTGTTGTTTAAAGGATCAAAGTTACAGTTTATTGATTTTTTTCAATGGTCATTTTGAATTTAATACGTTGTATATAAATAGTTGGTAGATGTAAGAATATTCTTTTTGTGTTATAAAATGTCACAATTACATTTTCTTGATTTTTTCAAAGTTAATTTTGAATTTATTTCGTTGAAATGCAAGAATTGGATTATTTCAGAAGTGTCTGGTTATGGTTTACCTTGTCACAGTTACATTCTCTTGATTTTTCAAAGTTCATTTTGAATTTCTTTCATTGAAATGCAAGAGTTGGAATATTTCAGTAGTGTTTGGTCGTGGTTTACCTTGTCACAGTTACATTTTCTTGATTTTTCAAAGTTCATTTTGAATTTCTTTCATTGAAATGCAAGAGTTGAACTAATTCAGTAGTGTTTGGTCGTGGTTTACCTTGTCACAGTTACATTTTCTTCATTTTTCAAAGCTCATTTTGAATTTATTAAGTTTAAATGCACGATTTGGACTATTTCAGTAGTGGTTGGTTATGGTTTACCTTGTCACAGTTGCATTTTCTAGATTTTTCAAAGTTCATTTTGAATTTCTTTCGTTGAATTGCAAGAGTTGGAATATTTCAGTAGTGTTTGGTTATGGTTTACCTTGTCACAGTTACATTTTCTTGATTTTTCAAAGTTCATTTTGAATTTCTATCTTTGAAATGAAATAGTTGGAATATTTCAGTAGTGTTTGGTTTTTGTTTACCTTGTCACAGTTACATTTTCTTGATTTTTCAAACTTCATTTTGAATTTCTTTCTTTGAAATGCAAGAGTTGGAATATTTCAGTAGTGTTTGGTTGTCGGTTTACTCATGTCACAGTTACATTTTCTTGATTTTTCAAAGCTTCATTTTGAATTTCTTTCGTTGAAATGCAAGAGTTGGAATATTTCAGTAGTGTTTGGTTGTGGTTTACCTTGTCACAGTTACATTTTCTTGATTTTTTCAAAGTTCATTTTTGAATTTCTTTTGTCGGAAATGCAAGAGTTGGAATATTCTCAGTTAGTACGGGTTTACCTTGTCGCGTGTACACACATGTGTACACAGTACAGACACATGTGCTTCTCATGAGTGCTCATCATAAGTTCATCCTGAACCTTCTTTCCCGTGGTGGCAGGGTTATCGCAGATTCAGTTAGGTTAGATTATTGTGTTATCAAGCATGCAGCGCTTCGCTTGTGGTGTTTACCTTAGGTCGCGACATGTGACAAGTTAGGTCTATGATTGTGGTTAGGCTAGGGTTAGGATTAGGGCCAGGTTAGGGTTGAAGTTAGGTTAGGCTAGCCTACTACGTGCTGCAATGCAGGCCAGCTTGGCCTAACCTAACTTAACACCATGTCACAGTTGCATTTGCTTGCAAGTTCGTTTTGAACTTCTTGTCACTGAGATGTACGAGTTGCACTACAATCTGCAGTGTTTGTCGTAAGTTACCTTTGTCAACACATTTCTGAATTTCGTTGAAAAGCAAGAGTTGGGAATATTTCAGTAGTGTTTGGTTGTGGTTTACCTTGTCCACAGTTACATTTTTTCTTGATTTAAAGTTCATTTTGAATTTCTTTCGTTACAATGCAAGAGTTGGAATATTTCAGTCAGTTGTTTCAGCTGTGGCGTTTACCTTGTCTGCAGTTACATTTTCTTAGATTTTTCAAAGTTCATTTTTGAATTTCTTTCGTTGAAGTGCAAGAGTTGGAATATTTCAGTAGTGTTTGGTTTGTGGTTTACCTTGTCACAGTCACATTCTCTCGATTTTTCAAGGTTCATTTTGAATTTCTGTCGCTGAAATGCAAGAGCTGGGAATATTTCAAGTAGTTAGGCCTGTGGTTTACCATGTCACACTGTCACATTTTCTCTGATTTTTCAGACTTCATTTCTGAATTTCTGTCGTTGAAATGCGAGTTGGAATATTTCCAGTAGTGTTTTGGGGCTGTGGCTTCACCTTGTCACAGTTACATTTCTCTTGATTTTTCCAAAGTTCTCATTTTGAATTTCTTTCGTTGAAATGCAAGAG
>NC_142814.1:42694315-42799377 GCF_049724085.1 Artemia sp. Qi Xiang Cuo | reverse complement strand
GTCACAATACACCATACAAGTACATTCTACTTGCAATCATTGTTTTTAGTCGCTATGCATATGCAATTCCATTGCGGTCAAAGAGAGGCGTTGAAGTTGCTCAGGCCATTGAAATTATTCTTGAACAGGATTCGTATACAAAAATTCTAACGGATCGCGGTAGAGAATTTGTTAAACCTCATGTTGCAAAAGTACTAGTGAAATATAGTACACTACTCTATCATAGTCACATTCCTATAAAGGCTGCATTGGCCGAACGATTGATAAGAACTATTCGACTTTTAATTTCCAGATATTTTACATTGAAAAATACATCGACTTTTATTCATGATCTAGATAAAATCATGTTGATTTATAATCAACGACCTCATCGATCATTGTCCAACTCTACAACAAAGGAAGTTCATCATTCTGATCATGATACAATTGACACCTTTTTTAAACAGTATTCCAATAAAACGCTTGTCAAGAAGAAAAATAAATTCAATGTTGGTGATACTGTTCGAATTAATAGAACAACTAATGTTTTTGAAAAGGGGAATTACTTGTGGTCCACTGAACTTTTTAAAGTGACAAAAATCCTAGCACTAAACCTATAATTTATCACTTGCACGATATTAAAGATGAAGAGATTCTCGGCGGCTTTTACGACTATGAACTACAAAAGGTTAAAAATGCTAGTGAAATCTACCAAATTGAAAAGATATTAAAGACACGTACTCGCAGGGGTAAGAAACAGTTACTTGTTCGGTGGCTAGGATAAAACTCTAATTTTGATTCTTGGATCGGTGTTGAAGATATTGACAATGCCCAATGATTTCTATGTTACTTTCATATCCAACGTTTCCGATCCTCTCTACAACGAATTGAATACGACAAGTGATTTTTGGACAAAACTCTCCCCTGCCATCAAATTTGACGGTGCGTATGAAGTGGCTCTTGTCGATTGTATTCTCAAAAATACTTGTGACATCCTTAGAAAGGATCGTGAATATGAAATAAAAGTTAAACCCCATGATTGGCCGCTCATTAGCAATCAACATGATGATTGACTATTCGTTAGAGATCAAGAAAAAATCGTTAATATTGATTCATTTAAATATCCATATGTTGCATTACCTTACGAGGAACTCACTCGTATGGATGATTTATGCCTTTCTGTTAATAAAAAAATTTCAGATCGTAAGAAAGGAGCTTTTCATTTCAACTATTCAAAGTAGAAGGGCAATATCTACAATAGCTCACCTATTGCCAATGAAAAGGTAATTCTCAATGATAATCTAAAGGATATTCTTGGCTGTAAGCTCAATATAATCAATGGTAGAAGTGCTGGAAACACTAATTTCATTTTTGCTGACTACCCACCTGCCTTCTCCGTGGACACTTGTATATTTCTCTACGCTTCATTTGTGGAAACATCTCGGGTTGGTAATTCAAATGTTCCCCTCCTACGAGTTCTTGAACGAAAAACCAATCAATAACATATTCATCACTACAATATAAAGCATCTTCAGTATATTCCCGTAAACACTTCCTATTTGGAACTCTGTCAGTTAACACTAAGAACTGAATTAGGTGATTCTCCTGCAATTTCAAAAGGCTTAGCAGTGATTACATGTCATTTTTGATCCATTGTCCGCGACAGCACAATCACCTAAACTGAAAAATAGAAAAATTTTATTTGTCTGTCCTGAAATTGATTTATGTCTTGGTGCTTTGAGTCCTCGTCATATAAGCAATGAATTGGACTGCTACAACTGGTGAATTAAAGTATCTGTCTATGGTCTTGATGGCCAGTTTGTTCGGCTATTTCGTTCAGCACTACCCCTTGCCAGAAAATATCTTGCGCCTGCTTCATCAAATTTTGCTGCCTCTACACTACAGAACTGGGGGTCGGGCAAGAATTTAAAAGAGAGTGTTACGAAAAATATTTGATCTTCAGCAAGAGCCTTTGCTGAGCAACTAAAACTTCGACAAAATTGGGATGTTTTTAAAAGGATGCGTTCGCGTCATTCACTCATCAGTCTCCTCCCAGGCAGGAAGCAAAGGACATCAACAGAAACTTTAGGAAATAAAACAACGAAGGTTACTAAAAAGAAAAAGAAAAAGATTTTTAGATCAAAGAAAGATTTCTTCTCTTAAGATGACTTATTTCCCCCAGGAAGAATCATATTCATAAATCAGTTCCTCATTGAATCTATTCAGTGCTGAAAATGTTGATGTCAGTTTCAAGTAAGGATACTATGAACAATTTCATCCCTAACAACCCCTCTCAGAGAATATACTCTTTCAAATACTTTCCAATGAAGACTATTTCATTGATTTGTCGTTAACATTTATTGATTTAAATGTTGTTGTGAAGAAAAAGTCAGATAATACAACCCCAAATGCCGGCGATGGTCTCTCCTATGAAAACTGTATTCTACACAACCTATTTAAACAAATTTATGTATTTATTAATGGTACATTGGTGAGCACTAGCAATAATTTATCAAACTATGCAAGCTACATACAATTTATGATGATGACGCCAAAAGCATACAAGGAGATGAGAGGACAATCACTGGGCTATGAATATCAAACAGGTGTTGATACTGATGGTGAGTTGACTACTGCAGTGACCCAGGAGTATCATCTAGTTGGAAAATTAAATCATGAGATATTCAATATATCCCAATGGCTACCCCCCAATGTCAAGATTGACATAAAGCTACAGATGGCTCCATCGAATTTCATTTTGAGAAAAATACTTCCTCTAGCACCCGATGCAAATGTCATTATCACATCGGCAATTCTCCATGTCCAAAAACAACAGGTTATGAGCTCTGTTGCATTGGCAGTGGAAAAGCTAAGAACCAATGGCAACAATATTTTATTTTTTGTCCCCCATACAATTACCAATCACCCACACATTGCCGTTGGTTCTCGTAGCTATAGCGACTCATCATTTATCAAGGGAGAAATCCCATCAAAATTTGCTTTGGCCTCTGTGAAGAGTGGCAGTACCGTTGGATCCTTGACTGAATCGCCCCATGATTTTAATTTTTTCGATCTATCTAGCTTTGTGTGCAAAGTGAATTGTATTCAACTGTAAAATATATTATTTTAAAAAAAATCCTATAGAACTCTGTACGAGTTTACCATGCAATCCCTAGATCATGACTCTCAACTATTTGAATATGGAATAACCGATTCAATGTTTTCAAAAAATCGTGGGGTTATTGTTTTGGACTTGTCAGGCACACAGGATATGAGTACAGTACGAACAGGGAATGTACGTTTAGAGTGTACATTTGCCAATGCTCTGACTGAGAGTATCACGCTAATATCACTGAGTCAATTTGAAACCTATTGGGAAATCAGACCCGACGGCAGTGTTCTACTAGACCTGGCACCATGAACACAAACCAAATAATCAATGTATTTAGTATGGATCCATACATGTCCCAGTATAAGTCCTATTGCATACCTTCGGACTTCATTGAAAAAAATTCCCAGTGTTAACAACACCCTAATCATTGTTAATAGCAGTCCATCGACTTTGAAGACCGGTCATTGGCTATGCATCTTTCAAACAGCGAAGAATATTGAGTTTTTTGATCCTCTTGGCCTATCGTATAAATTTTATGCTCCATACATCAGCAACTTTATTGAAAGCAGTGGGAAAACCATTATTCAAAATCAACGAAGTGTACAGAATTTAACGACCAAGACATGTGGCTTTCGTGCACTACTCTTTTTCATGTTCAGATGCCGAGGCTATACCTACAAACAGTTTCTCAAAATCTACGTTGACCTACCTCGATTGAACGACTTTCTAGTGGAGAATATACTTACAAGTGTATTTAATATTGATTTTAGTGCCCTAAGAATAAAATGTTCTAGAGATGTATGTGAAATTGTTTATTAGTAAAAAAAAAATTATATACATGATAAAACGATTTTTTTACTCTTTAGATTTCATCCACTACTAGGTATTTGTCGACAACAACTAGTGCAGGTAGATTATCTGAATTCACCGTGTACTGATCCTGATGTAGTGCAATGTCAGGGTCACATTTTCTACAGTAGAGTGTGACTTCACTCTTGTCATATCTCTTTGTATAGTCAATGATACTATTTTCATTCATTCTATAGAATTCACATGTTTCAATTTTCGTATTTGAAGCAATTTCATAAACAGTGTCCTCAAGCGATGAATCACATTCTTTCACAGCCAAATAAAAATTAGTATGACAATAACCATTACATCCTTTGTATGCACAGGAATGACTCAGAAATTATATAATCGCGATGTTCCTACAATTGAACTGTTGACCCGGTTCCTCCTCCCAGAATAATTTAAAACAGTGACAATACAAATATTTTAGCAGTAAACTAAAATCACAGTTAGGATTCTTTCCAATCATACCGGGATATGTATTCTCCCACTGCTTAAATTTATCATAATGACAATTGGAGCATAGGTAACCTCTAGGATGAGAGTCACACACCTCTTCAAGACAGGAATTACATCCTTTAATTTGTACAGCGTATCTTCTATGCAATTTACATGGGTTGTATAACCTACACTTTCCATCATAATCATCAATCATTGTGCAATTATCACCTGATGACCAACTGCCCAGTGAATATATACATAGTGGACATTTATAGAACATTTTGTCATGTGTTGACACTTTCACTACCACAAAGAAACTGAGCTAGCAACAACAAAAAAATTGTCTGAGATAGAGAGAGAGAGGAGTAAATCATCCTTGAGCACCATCTTTCTCATGAAAAAAGTCCTAAATTTCTAAACTAGTGTTTAAAAGCATATCCACAATATGATTTTGCCGTGTCATGATCCATATATCAATAAATTGTGTAAATGCATTTGGACCACGACGTAGAAGCTTCATACAATAGTCTAATGATGGAGAATCAGTTTTCATTATATCTACAAGCATTCCCCGAAAAAATATCTCCCTTTGAATAGACACTCTAGAAAATAGCCATCTAGAATCAAACGTTTTTCCATAAGCACTAGATTCCTCATGATTCGATCTTTCTCAAATCTTTCCATTTTTTAGAGTCCTAACTCTCTCACAACCAACTTCAGACTAACCAGAATTTTTTTCTACTCTAAAAAATATACGCTAGTCTACTATAGAAAGGAAAAAATACCATTGATTTAGAAACAATTTTATTGAACATAATTACAATAATAATAATCACTGACTGCATTTTGTTCTCATCAATATATTTCGATAGGACATCGAATGCTGACCGAAGTTTATTTATATGGAGAATATTCACTTTTCCAGCAAAACATAGCTGTTCCTCCTGCTTAAATTTGCTTAATGATATCACATATCTAGCATACATAGTGTTCCATTCAAGACATAGTCTACAATCAGCAGTTATTTCTACAGCTACATTAGGTACTCGTGCATCACTGCTGCTATCGTCGGCTCCATCATTAATCTCCAATAATGTAAATGCACTACTCATTTTTCTCTACTAATATCCTCGCAAATAAACTATTCTCTTTGAATTCAATTCTGTTACTAATATGAACTGTAAGGAAAATGTTTCCTTTTATTCAAATCCCAATCATCAATCAAGTTATACTCACTTTATTTGAAAAGGTGAAATGCCCTATAGAATAACATTGAAATGGCTATATCTCCGAGCAAATCCAGAAAGTCATGTAAGGGAGCTCCGAATCTCTTTGAAAATGTGTCAAGCTTCTATTGAATAATGTAGAAATTGCTATACCTCCGAGCAAATAGCATTGAAATCGCTATACCTCCGAGCAAATTCCATATGTGGTTACTACTTAAGAGCCCATTGTGCATAGTTATACCACATTTAAAATATAAAAATTGATGCGTCTTCTGTGCCCTAGCTGTGTTTTATACAATGCATTAACACAAGTGTCTAATGACCAGGGGGTGTTCATTTTGAGGAGGGCAACGGTTGTTTGCCCCCCCCCCCTCCTAGTATTTCTTGTCCCCAAAAATTTTGAAAAATTGTATTTTTTGGTATTTTAATCAAAAAGTCATATTATTTTGTCAGTTTCATTAGAAAATATTTTAAAAAAATACCACCACCCCCTCCCCTAGATTTTTGAAGATACATTTGCTCCCCCTTCCTTAAATTTCATCAATGAACGCCTTTATACCATACGTTAATGACCTTTTTCCGTACCATATTTGAAGCTGATTCGCGGTTTTATGTATAAAGGTCCCATGTTTTAAAAAACAAGATTTCCTACTGATTTGTCTCTCTCGCTGTTTTAACTTTTAAAGTACACCCTAGACGGTCAATCCTTTCAAACAGTTCGTCGTAACGAACTGTAAGTAAGGAGCGACCCGGCTCAATGGTAACCGATTCTCTAAAAAACGGAATTTTGGTACCAATAGATACATCAAAAGAATCAGATTTTAATTCTGATTTCAAATATATAAGCTTCATGAAGTTTAATCTTACCCATCAAAAGTTACGTGCCTGAGAAAATTTGGCTGATTTTCGAAAAAAGGGGAAAAGACCCCCTAAAAGCTATAGAACATTAATGAAATTCACACCATCATATTCAGAGTATCAGAGAACCCTACTGTAGAGGTTTCAAGCTTCTATTTACAAAAATGTGGAATTTTGAATTTTTTGGCCAGAAAAAAGATCACGGATGCGTGTTTATTTGCTTGTTTGTTTGTTTCTTTCTTTTCTCCAGGGGTAATCGTATTGACCCAGTGGTCCTACAATATCGTAGGAGGGCTCATTGGAACGGAAATTAAAATTTCTAGTGCCCTTTTTAAGTGACAAAAAATGGAGGGCAACTAGGCCCCCTCCCACACTCATTTTTTCTCAAAGTAACCCAGTTAAAATTTTGAGGTATCCGTTTTGTTCAGCATAGTCGAAAATCTAATAAATATGTCTTTTAGGATGACTTAATCCCCCACAGTTCCCAGGGGAAGGGCTGCAAGTTATGAACTTGGCCCATTGTTTACGCCGGATTTCCAAACATTATTTAAAAAATGATTAGAAATTAAATTAAAAAAACAAGTTTCTTCAACTGAAAGTAAGAAGCAACATTAGAACTTAAAATGAACAGAAATTATTTCGTATATGAGGGGGTTCTCCCCTAAGTTAATACTTCGCTCTTTACTCTACAGTTTTTGTTATGTGCTGTCCAAAAAGGAATGTATACTAACTAAAAGGCCTTAGTATTTCAGGGGTTTGTTGGTTAAATTTTTTTTAACTTTTAACATAAAGAGCTGGGTATTGAAATAAGGAAAAGCCTCCGAATATACATAGTAATATATGTAATAAAAAAAAACAATAAGAAAAACAAGCGATACTGCTCAATATTAATAGAAACTTTTAAAAACGGAACTTTGATTTCAATAAATGTATCAAAAGAATGGGCTTATAATGCTGATTCTAATATGAATTTTATTAAGTTTAGTATTACTCAACAAAGGCTACGAGCCTAAGAAAATTTACCTGATTTTTTAAAGAGGGGGGAAACATCCCCTAAAAGTGAAAGAATTTTAATAAAAATCACACCACCAGATTCAGCGTATCAGAAAACCCTATAACATAGGTTTCAAGCTCATATCTGCAAAAATCTGCAACTTTGTATTATTTGCCAGAAGAAAAATATACGAATACAGAAGTTCGTTACGTAAGTTAATTTGTAAATTACGTCAGAACCAAATTTAGAGACAGCCATTTAGCAAAAGAAAGGTAAAATTTTTATGCAAATTTTGTTTACTTATTCAATGACGGTTAGCCAAAATAAAAGCTGCATTAACTAAAAAACGATCAGAAATGAAATAGAAATAACAAGTTTTTTTAACTGAAAGCAAGGAGTGACATTAAAACTTAAAACAAACAAAAATTATTCCGTATATAAAAGGGGCTGTCCCCTCCTCAACGCCTCTCTCTGTACGCTAAAGTTTGACTCTGTCTCACAACTTTGTTTTTTATAACAATAAAAAACTTTAGCGTAAAGAGCGAGGCGCTGAGGAGGGGACAGCCCCTTTCATATACGGAATAATTTCTGTTCGTTTTAATTTTTAATGTCGCTCCTTACTTTCATTTTAAAAAACTTGTTTTTTTTATTTAATTTTATCAAAAGCCTCTGTCAATCGACTGACGTAAGCATGATTGACCCTCTAAGAACCGGTTTGACGCTTGTATCAAGCGTTGACGGCGATTAATAGAAAGTTTGAATGACTCAATCGGTTGACGAGGATGATTGACCGTCTGGACGAGTTTTGTTCAAAATATTGCGTCAGTCACGCGCCAACAACAACGGAAGGTATAAACAATAATGTGGAACGCGAGTTTATTTGTTTATTAATTGAGTTATATCGGGATCTTCCTGAGTTATGAAAAGTTAAAAGTGTAAAGACTATTTTAACCGAGATAAAAAAAAAATGTGCAGCATTGGGCAGGATATTGCAGGCAGTAAAGCTATTGAAACCCGATTATACACTTCTCGAACAAAAAAAGAAAATTAATGTTTTAAGAACGAATTTCAATCGCGAATACAAGGCGATCGAGCAAAAAAAGAACTCTGGAGCATCAGCAGATGACATCCCACAACCTTCCTTGTGGTACTACAATGACCTTTTATTCATCTAGGGGTCAGGTTGAAATTGCTGAAACAGAAACAGCAGTGGTGAGAATTTTACTTTATTGTACTAGCAGTAGAAACTCGATTATTTGGTGGGTGGCGTTTACCCCCCCCCCCCCGCAGAAAATCCCGTCTCGGAAAATAACGCCCCTATGCGGCTGGCTGGTCTCTAATCCCTTTGCACCTAAAAAAAGGACTAGAACTCCCAATTTCTGATCTAATGAGCACACTCCAGAGTTTCTGCGATCATGAAGTGGAGGAAGGGGCTGTCCCCCTCTTATACAGAATATATTCCGCTCATTTTGGGGTTTCATGTTACTCTTTACTTTCATGATAACAGCGTGGACCAGAATTATTCCCAGAAATTATAAGGGAGTAGATATCGATTTCACAGTTTTGATGAGTTTTTTAAAGTTTCTGTTGTACACCTCTCGCCTCCCGAAAAAACCTTTGCTGGAAAATACCTTTTAGCTGAATTTTTGATGGAAAAGCTTTCTACAGAGGAGGGGATTACCGGCATGACTTTAAAAACCATCAAAAATTAAAGTTTTTTTTGCAAATTAAAGTGTACTAAAAAATAAAATTTCACCTGAGTTCATCTGCAAGAAATTTTTTTGGTGTAATTCTGAGCTCAAATAGAATTGTCGTGAGGAAATTTCCTCAGTGAGGAAGGAAGAAGACTTTTTACGTGAAAAGAACTTTCCGCGGAGGGATTTTCCATAGAAGAAAGCAATTTTTTGGAGGGGAAGCCGCAATCCCAGGTAATATTTAAAAACGATCAGAAATTAAATTTAGGACAAAAAGCTTTTTAACGGAAATAAGGATCAACATGAATGCTTCGAACGAGCCTAAATTATTACGCATATAAAAAGGGTCGACTCCTCTTCGAGACCTTTCTCTGTACCTTAAAATTTTGACTTTTTGTCCCAAATCCTTAAGAACAAATTCTGGAACACGATAGTCATTAAATTTAGAGTAAAATATTTTTTTAATTCTGTACAGAACTTCGTAATAACCCGTAAAAAAAGTCGTTGAATCTGACTCCGCTTCTGTCCTTAAAATTTTAAACAATAAGAAAATGTGGGTTCCCCTAGCCAAGTATCTTTTCGAAGGCAAGGTAAGCCTTTTTAAAATTTTTAGTACCATATGGTTTTAGCTTAATTTTGATTATTTTTTGTCTATATTTTTTTTTTTATTATTTGGCACCCTCTACTGTCAAAAATTGCAGAAGTTCATATGGAAGTCATTTCAACTAAATTGGATTTGTGGTTTTAAGTTTGAAGATACATATGGTGTGTAAATTCCTCTTTTTACCTTTCCTTAGGACTTCTCACTGAAACTAAAAAAAAACACATAAAATTCTTAAATTTGAAAACCTAATTTTCTGTGTGTGAGGGGGGGGGGTATTCCTCGGGGGTTAAACGCCTAGAATTGTTTATTTAGTTCATTTAGATATAAGGATGGTCGTAAACAAGAACTGGTCGCTTTGGACAAGTGCGTGACACAGCAAGGATGGGCGGGTTAAGTTAAGTGCTTTTTTTTCTACCCTTAATTGGTACATTTCTTATATGTTCTACTTAATCACAGCACCATTGTTTTTTTTGTGCTACCAGTGAACGTCTCCGTTGCTTATTGCTTAACTTTATTTCTTTTGTCCAAAACTCACTAGTCACACAAGAAATAACTGTGAAAGATGGTCGAGTATTTCAGTTAATTTTGCATTTATGCATGGCGAGACATAAAATAGGATCAAGCAACAAACTAATTCTTTTCTTATTATTTCAGTTTTTTTCAACATTTTATCTGTTCAAACGAAATTTTAAACAAATTAAGAAAACTAACAAAAAGACTATAACGTTGATGGCTAATTGTGCAGACACTTGCTTTGCCATGGTACAGATCCATTGGTGTTAAAGAATTCGCAGAAGTCGTCCCTTAAAAGGAAAGGAAAGTGGCACTTTCCCTTAAGAAAGGAAAGTGGCACTAAAAAACCTTGGAAGAGCAGAAATTCATATAATAATTCCAGCTCAAATTATTAGATTAAAAAAAAAATAAAGCTCGATCAGCAATGATTATCTAGGAATAAGTGAAGCCCGAAACGAACAGAAACTAAAATGAAGAATTGCAAGATACATAACGATAGCAGACACTAGGACAGTTCAGTAGATGAATCCTGAAACAAACAGGAATAAAGATAAATGATTATGTCAAACCACACATCAATTACCAAAAACAGAAGTACCTTTGTTTCCCCCTCCAGATGCGTCATTTGGGGGAGAGTGCAACTGCTGCCCCCCACCAACAATTTGAAAAAAAAACATTTTACCGCCCAGGCCCCGCGACTCTCCGCATGTAGACCCCTCTTGTCCCCAACCCCCAATAAAAATGCTGGAACTACATCCCTGTCGCCGCCTATGCTTTCTAAAGGCTTAAGCGTCATTTGTGCTTTACTGAAAACGGTTTGTATTGGGAACTTGTGTTTTCATTTGTCACAATGTCAACGACAGCTAGCAAAGGCTATCGAAGGCTTAGAAATAAGAGTATTTCATCCTCCATCTCAAACCCTCTAATCAGCGCGAATAATATTTATGTTTTATTAAAAACATATTTATGTTTTATCATATGTATTTGGAACAGTTCGGTACTTATTTGTCAAAGAATCAGCAAATAAAAAGATAATCACCTTAATGATAAAGATTAGTGGGAAGACCTAATGAAGGTAGACTAATTGTTTATAGACTTAAATGGTGACATTCATCTACTGCAGTTAGTTTAAAATTAATTTTAGGGTAATCGTTTATCTCTATTCTAAATATCTGGGCACTACCTCTGTTATCGATGTAACGATAATAGACTTCAGTAACATGGTAACCGTTGTTTTCTTTCATTTTTAATGAGGCTAAAAAAACATAAAAGATGGACTTTTTCTGAATCTTTAATCTCTCTTTAACCAAACATCACAGAGACGAATCAAGCTTCAGTTTGTTGATATCAATACAACATCAATTTTATAGCACTATGGACGACTGTACACAAAAACAAAATTATTACGAAAAGTTCTTGAATGTTGTCCAAAAAATGCAGTTTTTTCGACGTAATCCCCAATTAACATTTATTTTTTTTTATGCAAACGACAGATCACTTTTTAGCGAGTCAGATCGTTATTTTTTCTCAAAGTTTTAATCTGTCAGAGTAAAAATGAAACAACACGCGGTTTGTTGATTCATAGATGAATTAGAATTCACATGTGATTCGTTGATTCATAGATGTTTCCAGGGTAATTGGTTTCAAGGATATTTCTTTTTTATGAAGTATTTTAGTAATGGTGTGTCTTTGAGTTATGCCCTTCGAAAATCTCTCACAGTCAATTTCTTCTGTTTGGTAGATTCTACTAACTGATGAAGTAATTGGGTTCCCCTATGGGTAGCTCAGGACTTGAGGAAAACAATTCTACAGCAGAACTTCTGCGAAAAGATACCACGAGCAAAATCGTTTCTGGTAAGGCTATTTACCGATTAATTTAAACGTATTTTCAAGCATACGAAGGAATGGCTGTTCTTTGGCTTGGCTGGAAGACACCTGCACCGTCACAGCGAAAGCTGAGCCCAAGAAATGGGCAGTACTAGCTGAAACTGTTGAGCTATGTCGAAGGGCAATTCGAGATGACGCATAAGCCCTTCCAATTTGCAGGGTTTGGGACAAAAGCAGTAAAGTTGCATCTTGAAGGAACCTCAGCCAAAGTCAAAATTGGTGTGGTAAGAACAGCTGATAAAAGCTCTGTGTTTGGATAGCACAACCAACAAAAATCATTCTTTTAGTATTCCTATAAAATGAATGGCAGCTGCATCCATGTTCGCTTACTGTGACGCAGCCAAACTGGAAGAGTTTTTAGCTGCGTCGTGGTTTTTCAGATCCTAAAAGATCTACAGGAAAGGTGTAAAATCACTTCTCGGCAAAGCAAGGTCAAACTAGTTCTTCTAAATGGCCTCAAACGAATTAATTTATCACCGATTTTATGAGCCTCGTCTGATGTTACCATTGAGTTTTGGTTTCTGCATCGGTCTGCACTGTGCTTTAATTTATCAGGCTTTGTTCTTGTTTTTTAATTTTTTTACTTTTGCACCCATGACCAACTTGGCTTCAGTGCAAATAAATATAAGCATATCAACAGGAACTATGGGATCTCTTTTTGGCAATCTTACAGAAGAATTTACCGCAAAAACTTACAGTAGATTGCAAAAATGGAAAAAAAATATGTGTGGCATATATCCAATCTAAGTTTTGATAGGAAAGGTTCAAAGTTTTTCTTAAGGATACATGCACTCAACAATCTCAACATATGCACCACATACTTTTCAGTTAATTTAGAAATGTTTTTCTGTTCCAATCTGTTATCGCAAGTATTGTCCCTTCCTTTTTGTAGAGTGAAGTTTTTTTTTACAGGATAATATCATCTTAGCATTTTACAAAATCCCTTAATAGTTTTAAGAAGATCTTGTTCATTTTGTCTTAATGAAGATACTAGTCAATAAAAATTCCCTTGGTGGGGATCCAATAGAGCCAATTCATTAAATACCCTTATATACTGAATAATTTCTGTTCATTTGTTTTAAGTTTCAGTTGAAAAACTTGTCTTTTTTGTTGAATTTGGAGTAGAAACGGGCTGGGTCTTAACTTGGTACACATAATTCGAACGGAGGCAGACTATTTAAATACCAAATACTGTCACTTAAAAAAAAAAAGAAAAAAAAAAGCCGAAGACCCGAGTTGCCAAGCAAAGAGAATAAAACTCAAGAAAAGCCAGTTTTTCTGCAAATAATTTTATATTTGAAACCTGGAAAACCAAGCTTCAAATGATGCTTTCAGAAAGATTAATTTGTAGGTAAAATATATCAGATTTGGTTTATCTGCAGTATAATTCTGAAAATACAACAATGCTTACAAGTAGAAATAATACGATATATAGAAAACAGAATAAATAGAAATAATCTTGCCAATACATTAATTTCTTCTTTAACAAATGTAAAAAAGTGTCCAAAAAATAGTGAAGTCAGCACTACGCATTGAAATTTTTCTTCCTTGCTACAATATTTTTCACCGGCTTTGAAAGCTGCAACTAAACAAAACAAATAATTAATATGATGCACAAAAGTTGACATCCTGAAGCACGTGAAAAAGCAATAAATAGCCACTATAAATTAATCAATAAGTAATTAATAAATAAATAACTATAAATGAATTAATTGATTAATAAATAAATTAAGTAAACAAATAATTACTATGCTGCACAAAAGTTGACATCGTGAATTACGTAAAAAATAAATAAATAGTCGCTATAAGCTAATGATAATTACTTAATAAATAAAAAATAATAAATTAATTTACTGATTAGTAAATAAATTAAGTAAACAAATAATTACTATGCTGCATAAAAGTTGACATCGTGAAGTACGAAAAAAGCAATAAATAGCTACTATAAATTAATCAATGATTATCAAATAAATAAATTACAATAAATTAACTAACTGATTAATAAATAAATTAAGAAAGCTAATAATTACTATGCTGCCCAAAAGTTGACATCGTGATTTACAAAAAAAAAAAAAAATAGTCACTGTAAACTAATTGATTATCATTTAATAAATAAGTTACAACACATTAATTAACTGATTAATAAACAAATTAAGTAAATAAAAAATCACTATGCTGAGCACTATCACAGGGGTAATAACTATACTTACAGATAGCCAAATGAGTAGAGATTTATTGGACGTGACAACGCCTTTTTGACACGGATGATTACAGTAATAAGATTAAGTAATAATATTCTAGTCGCATAAATACTACATTTCTACTATCAGTAATACTGTTATCAGTATAGTATCATCTATAGATCGATATATCTATCGATCTATCGGTATGGCCTGTTATCGATCGATCGGTATGTTATCATCGACAAAGTGATAAATACTTTTACCGATCGTCGAAATCTATTATCACCAGAAAAGCAAAAATCGTAAGTAAAAACCATAGACGTATTATTAAATATTATATTATAAATAGACGTAATATTAATTAAAAATTATAGATCTATGTAAAAAACTAATGAGAAATAGTTAAGTACCGTTCAAGGTAGTGAATAAGGAGTACAATTCTTTGAATTATTATTAAAGTTGTACGGGAAATCTGTGATAAAGTTTTATACTTTCTTCTCACTGTGTTAAAAAATATAACAGAACCCAGTCCTATTTCCTGTATTAAAAATTGTACGCCGGATATTCAGGACCAAAAGGCGACTTCCGTCAGGTGTGTTTAAAAAACAAAAGAAGAAAGTATTACATTTAAAAATGAGTTCACGGAATAATTAAACAGTTGACTTTTAGGAATATTTTATTGACATTATAAGAAAGAGAGAGCACATCTATAACAAGTCAGACAAGTTTCATAACAATAGAGAAGTTGTCAGGACTTCCTGGAAGGCAATTGCACTGTCCATATCAAGAAATGGATATGGCTCCATGACATGTTAGATTTTTCTTTTGATTTTTTTGTGGTTTCATTTGCATTCAATTGACATTTGTTCTAGCTAGTGCTGTTTTGTTCCTGGCCTGTCTTACCAGGGGTGATTTTCACTGAAACATGTCATTTTCATGATACTGCTTGAAAGATCTAGAATTAACTATGGCTTAGTATTTTAGCCACAACCCCATCCCATCTCAGTTGGCCTTACAGGAGTTGCCACTAATTGTGTATGTCATAGTTAAACATGATTTAAATATACTAGCCTAGGTTATAGAGGTTGGATTTTTGCCCCGAATTATAGATAATTCATGGCACCTCCTATAGCCTAATTATTAAGCTATGCTAAAATATAAATTTTGCATAAACTTAAGTCTATAGCTATTTTATTTCCTAACCATTCTCTGTCTTAGGACTATAGAAATTATAGGCCTAGGTCAAATACTTAAAAGATCCTAAATTTGCAATTAGTTCAGGGGGGGGGTAATGAGGGAGAGGTTTATAAAAACAATTTTACACAACGCATTAAAAATTTGAATATATACATTTTTGTAACAAGTCAGACAATTTTTTTTGGGGGCGGGGGGGGAGTCAAACCCCTGTACCTCCCCTGGATACCAGCTTTTTAGCCAGTACCTTATAATGGCTTAATATTTCACTATCTTGTCTCCAATTGTCGAAATTTGGCAATCAAGCGACTTCATCCTCCTTATTTGGAAAGATTGAGAAATTTAAGAAAAAGGCCAAAAATTGTTAAAATAATTCCTTGTTAAATATCTTATTTTAATGTACTGAGAAGTGAGACACACAAGACAGAAAGTTCCTTGTACGTCAGAAACAAGAAAAAAGGATGGTACATTATACAGGTTTATTTTATTTAAAATGTGCAATTTTATGTTTTATTGCTCAGTTGAAGCAAAGAAAGTATAAATTATAGATTGAAGAGGGTAGTCAATTTCTAAACTTGTTCCAAAAACGATTGTATATTATAAGATAGTGTGTACTATATAGTATTTAAATACTGTATATTTATATAATATTGCATGTTGTAAATATATGGGTACAGTCATGGGCGCCCATAAGCTGAATTTCAGAGGGGCTTACCTGGCCTAATCGGCACTTCCAATGCTGTATAATAGAAATCTCAAAACAAAAATATAAAATATAAGGCAGCGTCATTCCGCCATCTTTGGGTTCTGTTTCATTGTCACTGGCGTTTGTAACACACTATAGTTTCATTTTTGCTTTCTTTTCAGCTGAAAAACATTTCCAAATGTCAGAATATCTCAACTATAGTTGAATAATTTGAAACGTAGCTATCGCAAAACTTTCTTTTTGACCTTTAGATCAAACACAGAAGATCTGTGTTTGATTTTATCGACAGGAAAGTTCTTGTTGTTGTTTGTTTGTAGCACTCCTGGGCAAGCTGCCCATTGTGCACGTCTCCATGATTTCATCGGAGCATTTTGGGATTAGCGTTATTCCACTTAAAAATTTCAGCTGCCCAGGATTTTTACTTTCTTTACCCAGGTTAAAAAAATTTAACAAAAAAAAAAAAAAAAAAAAACCATCTGGGTTTTTTCAAGGGGGTTAGGGAGGGGTTTTTAATAAACAAAAGGCAAAAAAAAAACAATAAGCCAATATCAGGCTGTATTCAACTCTGTCCAATGGTGTCACAAATGAGCCTCCATATTTACAACACAGGAAAAGGAAAGTTCTTTCTGCATTTTCTTCAGCTGTGTTGCCAAGGCGGGGAATTATTTGTTATTAGTCGCTATTGCCGTTTGTAACACACTCTTAGTTTCATTTTTGCTTTCTTTTCGCCTGAAATACATTTCCGAATGTCTAACTATAATATCTCAACTACAGTTGAATAATTTGAGAGTCTTAATTAGATATTATCACAAAATTGACGTTATATAATTATTTACCTGCAATCTCATTTTATTGCAAAAATAACAAGCAAAAACAAGTATATGTCTTGTTTTTGCGTCAGATTACATGTAATACTGTAATCTAACGTTATTGCAAAATTTTCCTATTTCTATATACTTTTGCCTTTTCATTTACTTCTTAAATATTTGACCCGGATTTCTAGCCTTTTTAGTCATCTCTAGCTTTTTTATTTCTATTTTTACGTGAAAACAAGCCCAAAACAAGTATCTTGCATTATGTAAGGTTTTTCTGAAAATTTAGTTCCTTTTTCAGAAGAGTTGCATAGTTGCCTGTAATTTTTTTTAACATAATTTTTCTACTTTAATTTTTTTTATACATTTTTTGAAATACTTGATTCCTTTTTTGTATGAAAACAAAACACAGAATATTTTTTAATATTGTTGAACTGGAATGTTGAGTACTAGCAACAAACTTAGTCTTCCATAGGCACAAATCCATTTCCTTTTATTATGTTTAATTTTCTACCATATTTTACTGTACTTCTACCGATTGAAAACATATGAGAAATTAAGACGTCTAAATGATGTTTTTAGGGCGTCCTGTATACCTGCTTAGGATTCGTTCCCCTTTTTCAATAGTTTTCATATGACTCACCCAATTGCACGGTTTTGATTCCTACAAAGACATTTCCAAGAAAAGCTGATAGGGAAGTCAAATAACTTTTTCTGTTTGAAAAATTAGACCCCCGCCCTTTCTTCTTATCCCGTAAACATATTTCTAAGAAAAATCTGGTATAATAATCAAAATTGGTATTTTAAAGAGATATTAAAACACATAAAAACCTATTCTAGTAATTATCGAAATCTTAATTAGCAGTACCAGACATGGTCTTTCAGTCTCAAAATCTACTAATTTAATATTTGTAATTTACTTTTCATAGTTTTAATATGACTCATCTATTTTTGCTGTTTTGACTGATTCTCCTCCTCCTCTCTTTCAGGACCCTTTTACAAAATTTATACTACCGTTCAACCATTTTCTATTGTTTTAACGACCCCCCTCTCTGCACGGCCGTTTACAAGAACAGCTGACTGGCAGTTTAAGTACTTCTACTGTTTTGAAAAATAAGCTACACGCCCATAACAACATTATTAAGAAAGGCTTATATGGTAATTTAAACCAATGCTTCAATAGCATTTCGATTTCAATTTTTCATTCAAATTTAAATCAATTGCAACCGTGAATACATATGAAAACGTATTTTAGTAAGACTCAAAATCCAGACTTGGTATTAAACGTCTAAAATCTTGATTTGGGGTTTCGACCGATTCTTCATAGTCTTAATATGAATACTATTTTGACCAAATCCTCCTTCCCCTCCCCCTCCCCATAAAGACACTTTAAAAAACGTTGATAAAGTCATCCAACCTATTTGACTTTTTTGATAATCCCTTTTTCCTCCAAAGAACGTTTTCAAGAGAAGAAGATTAGATATTTCGACCGCTTTTACTGTTTTGAAGGACTTGCCTCCCGTCCTTCCCCCATAAAAGTATATAAGAGAAAGTATTAAAAGAAAGTTATGGTACTTACTTAAACTATATACCAGCAGTTACTCTTGCTATACAATGGCCATAAATCACCAGCAGCTCTTGTCATTTACCTTGGAGTTGGACTATAAGTAACCATAAGCTGTTTGTAAACGTATTGTGAGTAAAATAGTAATAGGGGTTTATAGTTTTTACAAAATACATCTATTTTAGTAACACTCAAAATCTAGACTTGGTATTCAACGTCTAAAATCTTGATTTGGGGTTTCGACCAATTTTCCATTGTCTTAATATGAATACCATTTTGATTGTTTTGACCAAATCCTCCTCCCCCTCTCCATAGACACTTAAAAAAAAAAGCTGATACAGCAATCCAACCTATTTGACTTTTTCGACAATCCCTTTTTCCTCCTAAGAACGTTTTCAAGAGAAGAAGATTAGATATTTCAACCGCTTTTACTGTTTTGAAGAACTTGCCTCCCCTCCTCCCCCATAAAAGTATATAAAGGAGAGATGATTTGTAAATCAAATTAGTAATCTGCGATGACACTAACACATATAAAACCTACCTTAGCAACAGTGGGAATCTTGATTAACGGTACTATGCTTGGTCTACCATGGGCACACTGGAAGGGAAGCTTTTGGGCTGTCAAGAGTCTAATCAACTGCAAACATGAGTCTCGTGACATCTTGCGACCAAATCGAACTGAGCCTGCAAAAGAAGAAGCAGAAGAAAAAACTATAAGAACCTGCGAAAAAAGGAAAGTTGAAGAAAACAAACCTATTGAACCTGCAATCAATAAGTTGAGCAGAAATCAAACTGAACGTGAACACAAAGAGGTTACCATTTGACAGTAGTTCACGAGCAAAGAAAAAAAAACATAATTATATAAAATCAAGAGTTTATGTGATTTGTTTTGAGCAAATTTTGAATAATTTTCCAACATTTGCTGTTTAAAGTTAGTAAACCATACGAAAAATAATGAAAGATGCTGAGTTTTAGATCGATGGCAATCGAAAAGATTCCTACCAGTTTCTCAGTTTGAGATTAGTAGACCTCATGGAAATCATGGAAAATGGTCATGTATATTGAGCTCTTAATCTAGCAAAATAAACGAAACTACTTATAGTTTCCAAATCTAGAGCAGTGACAAGACTAGGGCCAATTGCAGCAATTTTGTATGTAAGTGAAAACTGTAGACTCTCATAAAGTTTGCTAGCAATTGACACAGACACCTAAATTTAGAAGACATTAAAACCTACAAAAAAGTAATAATACTCTCCAAATGGAACACATAGGGATACGGGGAAACAGTAATCATTGGTTTGAAACTTATTTGTCTGAAAGGTCTATCAGTATTGACCCTAAGCTTCAATATAAATTCCGTGTTGATTTTGGTGTCTCTCTAGGGTCTATCTTAGGACCTGTTTTATTCCTTATATGTAATAATACTCTCCAAGATAGAAAACATAGGGATACGGAGAAACAATTATCATTGGTTTGAAGCTTATTTGTCTGAAAGGTCTATCAGTATTGACCCTAAGCTTCAAGATTAATTCCCTGTTGATTTTGGTGTCCCTCAAGGGTCTATCTTAGGACCTGTTTTATTCCTTATATTCGTCAATGACCTTCTCACAGCTGTAGCCTAACCAACCAAACAAAATTGCTGTAGTATTTGTGATCACAATTTTGTCCCACTTAGCGAGACAGCTCAGGACCTAGTGCTATTGGCATTTGCAGATGATAGTACTCTTGGGTGTTCAAGAATTTAGGAATCTTCGCTTATCATGAACAGGTATTCTGTCCTATAAAGTACCTTTGCTTGCTTCGATGCTAATTCCTTGCTATACATCCATCTAAATCTAGTTTACTTATTTATTCCAGATTAGGTACTGCTTGTCCTTTGGTTCAAACTATTTACCACTCATGGCGATATAACTCGTCCCCCTGATAGACATGTTCAATTCCTGGGTATTTTATTGGACAAAAAACTTCCGTTTAGAGATCACTGTGCTCTTGTCGACTTAAGCTCTCCGGAAACCTAGGAGTTCTCCTTCAAAATGTTTAGGGAGCGTTGGCCCCACTCCTGTTCGTTGCAGCTTCTGTTCTTTTTGGATCTCATTTATTTAGTGAAAGTGATTATTATTATATTTTATTATTTATTGTATTAAATTATTATATTATTACTTCAATCATTATTTTATTATTATATATCGTTATGCTATATTATTATTATATACTATTATAATTATTTATTCTATTATTTAATTATATTTAGAGGTTAATGATAGCTTAGTGATTCATCTTTTAGTTTAAATCATTGGTTTACTTTATTTCTGCTCATTTTTAGTTTGGATTTTTGTTAGTTTGGAACTTCTTTTTCACAGGTCAGTTCATTCCCCCCCCTCTAACAAAAAAAAATAGAGAAAGAGGATGATTCCTACGGAAGCTTCGTCATTGTTTCCATGGTTCAATAATATAGGTCCTCTTTCACTCCCTCATTTAACCTCCCTCATATATTTACTACCGTCCAACAGCATGGCTATCAGATTTTTTCTTTTACCCTCCCAGTTTTCAAAATATATAACAGAGCAATTAAATTAGTACCTGAGGTGACAGGCCAGCTCAGCATTAATTTATAGGATGGTCAATCCGCATACATCTTTCTTTCCTCTTGTTTCTGTTTCAAGTATTTTCATGGACTCCTCCCTAACTTCTTCAAACAATTATCTTTCAAATTCTGAAATACGAAAGGAATCTTGCGTTTTCTTTTGTCTCAGAAATGACACGGATATTTTCAGTCATAAAGCTAAAACCATAAGATCAGATTTTAATCCAGTTTTATGTAGTGCCTTCATATGAAATTTCATACCTATGAAAATTCGGCTTTGTCGTTCTCATGGACATTTTAAAAAAGAGCTAATTGACCACCTCCTATGCCCTGAGAGTCAGTTTTTTCCTCCATTCTCGCTTTCCCCTCTATTTTTCCTTTTCAATTTGTTTAATCCACTTATTTTAATTGGTAGGGTATTTTTTGTTTTTGTTGTTAATATTTTTTCTTTTTCTTCTTCTTCTTGCCCTTTTGGTTGATTTTAGTACTATTATCTAATGTAATAATTAGTCTCCCACTCTCAAAGGCCAAAGAGCCTTTTTGGGGATCTAAAGCATTTTTAATTTTTTCTGTTTTATTTAAATAAATTAATTGCTTGATTAATATTCATGAAAATATTGCAATTATCGCATAAAGATATTTCAAACCATCGTTTTCTCTATTTTTTTTTGGGGGGGGGGGGAATGAACTGACATGTGAAAAAGAAGTTTAAAGAAGTCTAAAGCATTTTTAATTTTTTTTTGTTTTATTTAAATAAATTGATTGATTGATTAATATTCATGAAAATATTGCAATTATCGCATAAAGATATATCAAACCATCGTTTTTCTCTATTTTTTTTTGGGGGGGGAATGAACTGACCTGTGAAAAAGAAGTTAAGAAGTTACTATTTAACAAAAATCCAAATTCTAGATGAGCAGAAATAAATTAAAGCAATGATTCAAACTGATGATGGATCACTAAGCTATCATTAATCTCTAAATATAATAACATAAAAGAATAAATAATTATAATAATATATATTAATGATATAACATAATAAAATAATAAATATATAATGATATACATTATTTTATTATATTAAATAAAATAATGATAAAACAATAATTGAATTAATAATGTAATACTACTACTACTACTAACTCATCGCAGCACCAAGCCACCTGAGGCCAACACAGCTACGCACGCTCCTCCTCCATCCGAATCTATTCAAAGCCTCCCTTTTCACCTCCTCCCACAAAGTTCCCGTTTCCTTTAAATCTTTCTTTATGACGTCCTCCCAAACCAGACGAGGACGACCTGCTTTCCATTTAGCCCTAGACGGTTTGCCAAAAAGAACAATCTTCGATAATCTGTCATCCTTTATCCGCACAACATGCTCTAGCCACCTCAACCCTTCTTTCATTATTGCCCAAGAGAGCGGTATTGAACCACATTTATCGTAAAAAAATGTAGTACAATAAATAATAAAACATAATAATAATCACTATCACTAAATAAATGAGATCCAAAAATAACAAAAGTTACAACAAACAGGAGTGGGACCAACACCCCCTAAACATTTTGAAGGTCTGAGCGTCATTCGGACGTTACTGAAAACAATATTTTTTTTTTTTTTTTTTTTTTTTTTTTATAACTTTGATAAATCTGAAATGGCTGAGTCTTCTAAGCATGAGTATCGTTATATATATAAAAAGTCAATCATTTTTATTAGCTCTTCTCAGTAGTCCTGTTTAATATGATGCTTCTCTTTGTTTATTTAGTGATGTTAAGAAAAATAAATCACACTGCTCAAAACAGCAGCAACGTTCTGAATTTTAGAAGGCCCAGGGAATTTTAGCCCTAATCCTGTTTCCTCAATCCTTAATCCTGTAGAAAGCAACATTCACACTAGGTCAAAGAGGGGATGAGAAGCACAAGCTCACCTTGACAAGCCATTGAAGCCAGTGCAGACACTACTGTAGATGGAATAAACTCAGATCTTAATGGTGTATCTATAGCTTCATTTATCGTATCTGACACAAGCTGCTGCAACTGATCTCTTGTCTTCAAATAAAAAAAAATAGCACAGATAAACTATTTCATACACCATATTGTTAAAAAATACCAAATGAAAAAAAAAACTATATAAAATGATTTTACATTTCCAGGTTTAAGAATAAATTAATAGTTAAACGGCTCAACAATCAAGAATAAAAAGCATCCTTAAAATAAAATCGAGAACTAAATAAATAAAATAAGAATAAAAGGAAAGAACAAGAAAGAAGAGACGGGAAAAGCCATAGCCAGGCATCTTTCTAAAAACCCGAATTCTGTGGGATAGATATAAAATCCTGTCAATCAAGTAGGTTCTTTGCGCATAACAAGCCATATGCGCTAAAGCAAACTTTACATAGATTCCTGAAAACACATCCGCAGGGGAGATCGACCTGTGAGGGAGATTCATGTTTAGGTGTGGAGGTCTTGCTAGACTAATGTCAATGCCGCTTAAAGACTTCCACCAATGCGTTGAAAGCCTAAAAATTAGTGGATTGAAGTGATATTTGTATCAAATATCCTCTAACTGGATTTCCACTTTTTTTTTACACAAAAGAAGTAAGAATAATTATTGGGGGGGGGGGCTTCCTGAATAATCTTTCTATTTAATAATTATTTCTAGGTAGAAATATCTTTAATTTTTAGATTATTTTACTAAGACATTGTCTTATATAAATTAACAGAGTTCAGTACCTTCTTAGACAAATATTTATAGTAAATTCAGTGGAAATGTGCTTCCACCTGGAAAACATTACTATACACTTTTTTCTACGATAAAGACGAGTCTAGCTGACCCCCATACTGTTAAAATTCAGAATCAGACCAAGAAGGGAAAATAGATAAATTCGTCATATATTTATAGTATATTTTAGCTGTATAAGTGACTTTAGGCACAATACAAAATAAAGATATATTTAATAAGTGAAAGGCTGATAGAAAACTACAAAAAAGACAGAGCTGGTTTTAGTGATGGATGACAGAGTAAGGGTAAGAGGGCACTTACCCTTTACAAAATTTAAATAGCCTATCTAACAGACATAATTACTTTGTATTGTTTTATTTTATTTTTATTAAAATAAAGTAGAGGATAAAGTTAATAAATAATAAATACGAATAATTAATAAATTATTAATAAATAAAATAAGAATAAATTAAAGAGAAAAGTAACTAATTAACGATAATTAAAATAACCAATAATAATTAAACAATTGAAATAACAAATTAAAAATAGTTGACAAATAAATTTTTGATTAATTAATAAATTAAAAATAATTATGTTAATAAATGAAATTCATGTTAAAATTTTGTGGGAAAAAGGGGGGGGGGTGGGGCACTAATCAAGATTTTGCGCGGGGCACAAGAGAGGCCAGAACTGCTACTGGGAAAAGTATACCTTATATACTGATCGACACAGAAAACTTACCGGAAAAACTGATATCTTAAAAGACAAAAAAAAAAAAAAAAATCGCCGAAAAGGCCACTCGACATCCTGACACACAGACGCAATTACTGAATAAAGGACCTTGTACTAGTCTGAGACATAAAAATTATGGAAAAATTCCTGATGTATTGACACTCAGATAAACTTAATGAGATAAAATACCTGATACTTCTTCCTGAGTAGAAAACATAGTGGGACAGATACTATTTCAAGGCCAGTTGCAATATTCTTAAAAGTTACACCACATTTCTGCAAGAGGTCAACTTTGGTACCTACACTTTTCTTTTTTTCTTCACAGAGAGGTAAAATTAATGGCTGATTCAACAGAGAATGCATAACGGTTCCATTTGGCTGAATATGATCTAAACGAAAAGTCTTTAATTAGTCTATAATTTATATATAGTCTATAATTAGTCTATAATTAGACTATAATTAGTCTAAACGACAAGATTATATTTAGACTATAATAGGGGAGATATAAACCCCTAGGGGGCGTGTGGACAAGAAAATTGCTGAAAAACTCACCCATTTCCAACTTGGCTTATCCCAGTACATACATCCAGGGGTGTCTCGAGACTTATTTTATTGGGGGGGGGGGGGAACGATCTTCGTAAATTTTACTGAATCGCTACCTTATTTATGCCAAATTATTTGCAGAAATCAAGAATTTTGCTAAATTTCGGCCAATTTTGCAAAATTGCTCGAAATACCAAACCGTTGGAGGGGCGCCACGCACATCCCCTCCCCCCCCTCGGGACTCCCCTGCATACATCAGTGGACTTTTAACCTGTAAACTGAAAATCAAGCTCGAAAAAGAATAAATATTATTATCGATTTGTTAAGATATATGAAAACAGTAAGATGGCAGTCCTATCCCTGATACCTATCTTAATTTAGTTGATGGTAATTACAATTGAAATAAAGAATACGAAGATGGGAAAATATGGTGGTCAGCACAATATTTCTTTAAAACGAAAGGAGAGATTCTTAGAATCTTTGCTCTGTTTTTCGGAAGAAGAAGAAGAAGAAGAGGTAAATTTTTCGCAAATCATACTATTGACTTACGAATAACGTGAATATATCACTCGATGCCTTTTTTATGCTCTTTACGAATATAGTAATCATTTCTATCGGGAATTCAAATTTAAGCCCTTTTTGAGCTCTTGAAAATTACAAAAATATAAAAACCTAACCTGGGTACCCTTCCCCCCCCCAAAAACAACAACACTTTAAGTATCGTATACGCTATTAAAACCACGCTATACATTGTATTTCTTTACAGCGGTGTCTTGCATCATCCCGTCAAAATGGGTTTTTCATTCAGTCTTCAGTTTGAGATATATAAAAGAGAGGGTAGGCCTATATTGAAGGAGTACCTGCAAAATTTATTGTTACAATTTTCACTTATCCAAATTAATTGTGGAAAGTCAGTGCTTGTGGATTAACAAAAGGATTTATTATGAAACAGTAAGTTTAAAACAGATGTTTTAAGCCTTTTTACACACTATATTTTTTTACATTTTTGTCGTTATATTTTTTATATATTTATATTTTGTCACTAGGTAGTTTTTTTAAAACTATTTTTTTCCACTTGCAAAGGTCAAGTCTATGAGTCTATGAGTTGCAATGGAACCAAATCACTAACCGTCCAGAAACAAAGAAAAAAAAGATGGCCTGGTTTATCTTTAAAGAGGTTCAAACATGGGCAGTGGCGTAGTTACACAGTTATACATTTATTACTCACTTATGCAAAATAATTATTAGTATTGAAAAAAAACATGGACTAATAAAAAGAAAAAAAGAGATTATGTCTAGATGTGTGGACACAAAAATATGGATTGATTGAAAGTAACAAATTAATATGTACTTTATGTGCGTACATATATACTTGCCTTCAAGACTTACAATATTGAGCTTTTTTTTGTTTTTCTTAAACGTGAAGAATTGTAAAAGATGAAGAATGGTAAATATGAATGTTTTAGTAGACATGTATATAATTTTGGAGAACTTTCAGCAACTCTTGGCATTGGTACCAACTGGAACCAATGACGGCAAGTTTTTGAAAAACGTGTTCTTAGATTGTTCAGAAAACTCATTTAATGACTTTGCAAGTAAAAACAAATAACTGACATAATCAAAGAAATGCTATTGTCAGCTAGAGCAGTTCACTGTCACATTGAATATAAGGGCAAAATTATGAATGAGCTGGAAAAAAAGAATATTATCTAGTAACGGAATTAATAATGGCGTCAATGAAAGTACATTCACTAAATGACAGTTTTGAACCTAAATATCACTTACACTTAAATAACATTACTAAAATAATATAAATCCACAAAACAGAGCATTGACGACTATATTAGTTTAATACATAGGGACAGATTGCAGTATTAATTATATCATAAAACAAAACTTAAAGCTCCATTTAATTGATGTCTTAATTGACAATTAATGACAATAATATAGAGTTTTTTATTAAGATTTCTAACAAAAGTTCTTGAAAATTTCATTTCATTTATTCTATTCTCTTTTATTTTGCACTGGAATAATATGTACGCTTTTATACCCACTTGGCTGCGCACAAGTTTAACCCAGAACATAGTTTTACGCGCAATATCTAATAATAGTTCTTAAAAATTTGTATTTAATTTCATTTTTTTTAATAAGATGTAATATTATTTACCTGTTTCATTGCTTAGGATGTGACTTCAACCCCACAAACCCTATTCTAACAACAGTTATTATCAAATTTCATTCCATTTTACTTATTTTATTTTGTTATGCTTTGAATGAAGTGTAATGTATGTACCTGTTTGGTTGCACACAAGTTTAACCCTGTAAATTGTTTCTTCCCTATGGTTTCAACAACATTTATTCTAATTTCATTTTATTTATAATATTTGGTGTAATAACAATACGGAAAAAAATTTAACAAAATAAATAAAATGATACTTAATTTTCTGGTGAATTTTTTCAAATCATAGTCCGTTAGCACGATATTTATTTATTTATTTTGTTTTTTATATTTATTTTGTTTTTTTATTTAAATATTTTGTTGGAAATAATTGTGCAAAAGTCCTTTGTAAGTTTTGAACTGATTTTATAAACTTAATTATTAAAAAAAAGGAACTCAAAACAAGATGTTGTGTTGAAGTAGCTTTTCTTACATTGGAACACTTTGAATGTGACACTAATTTCCAAACACTTTTGCAGATTGCGCTGATTTGTAGTGGGTTTTCCTCTAGAAGTTCTAATAATTCAATTACTTTTGGAATCGTTATTTAGATTAACGTTAATTATCATTAACATGCAAATAGCAGCTCATCGCATGAATTCTTGTTTAAGAAAACTGAAAAGATATATCTTGTTATTTTTTCCACGAAAAAGACTAGGTCAATAAAAAACAAACAGAAATTAATTTAAAAAAACTTATCTGCGCAAGACAGGTTTTTCAAAGAAAATTAAATTATAGAAGATTGAATTCAATTAAATTAAATAAGAAAATTAAAGAGCTCCATTAAGCCAAGAATGAGCAAAGATAATGTCAAATAATCTTCCAAGCGTAAAACTGTCACAGATCAATATCAATGAAACTCAAAACGAACAGAAATTAAAATAAACAGCCGAGTGAAACTCAAAACGAGCAAAAATTAGCAAGAGTAGGGCTGGTAACCTCTATGCCTTCTCAAGACCAGAACGCAATTTGTGCTTTACTACAAACAAAATACGTTTGAAATGTTTTCACCTTTCTTACCATCATAAATAAAAAATTATCAAAACCTTAAGGAAGAAATCTCAGTATATGTCAATTCAACTGACAATTAAACTGCTTAGAAGACTCAATGTGTTACAAGGAATATTTTTACTGAAATGCTTCATTTTTGAAGCTCCGTCACTGAACAACATAATTTCTCAGAAAATTTTAATGAAAGAACTAGCCAAAGAAGTGAGGTATGTTTATGAAATATGTACTAATAAATATATATATATATATGTATATATATACTATATATATATATATATATATATATATATATATATATATATATATATATATATATATATATATATATATATATATATATATATATATATATATATATATATATATATATATATATATATATATATATATATATATACATATATTAGTACATATTTCATAAACATACCTCACTTCTTTGGCTTGTTCTTTCATTAAAGTTTTCTGAGAAATTATGTTGTTCAGTGACGGAGCTTCAAAAATGAAGCAATTCAGTAAAAATATTCCTTGTAACACATTGAGTCTTCTGAGCAGCGTTTTGAAGAAGTCGTCAAGATGTCAAGCCATCAAAAAATCAAATGCCCTGACTTTTTGGAATTTTTTTTTAGACAAATTCACAGAAACTACAAAATACTGAGTCCCCGAATATTCTTAGATTAAAAAAAAAATAAATCTCCATGTCAAGTCAATATTTCACAGATCAAGGTTCGAAGAGTCCGATTTTACAAATTAAAAAGTGACTTTTGGGACATCACGTGTAATCCCAATACAGAATAAAAAAAAAACTTCGAATCCAGAGTTTTTTTTTATCTGTCTTTTTCGATCTTTTATTTCTTTATGTTTTTGAAAAATTCGTTTAATTTATTTCTTAATTGTCAGATTATTTAATTATATTATGAGGAGCGGAGAAAAATTATTTACCCCCTTCCCCAAAATTTTGAGTCCCTTTAACCACCCTTTCCCCCAAAAAACCTTTCCCTGAAACTTCCAATTCGATCTTCAAGATATTTATCGGAATCTGCCAACACTATTGACTATATAAAGTAAAAGATACCTTCTATGACCGATTTCTTCCTTTATTTGCTTGATGTCTTCTCTACTAAATATCTTAAATTCTTCAAGGACTTTGATGATTTCATCCAAATCCAAGTCCTTGAAGAATCTAAGATATTAAACAGAATAGAAGAAAATAACGACAGCATTCCTAATTCCTTTAAAAGCGCCCTGGAAAGCAGAAGCAATGCAAAATCAATGAAATTTTTGGTTAGAAAAAGGTTTAGAAGTTCAAGGACAGAGAAAATGAAATTTGACTCTTTTAAAATGGAGACTTACATAACCATTGGCATGGTTTCTGGTGGTAGTGGGGGGGGGGGGTAGTGGTGGTCTGGTGTTAGAGGGGTAGTGGTGGTGCTGCTGTTATCCCCCAAATAATTCGAAAAAAATTTTATATAGCCCCAGGGGCCTTTACTCTCCAGATGTAGTATCTCTGGTCTCGTCCTCTCACCTCGCCTAAACCGGTAGGATGTCCTTCTGTACACCTCTCTTTCCCATATCCAGAATGAGTTGCGGCCATGGAGAAGTGAGTCGTAGGCACGGTGGACGTCATGTAGACCTATAACAATGGACTCCTTCGATTCATCAGCGTCAATCAAGATCGAAGCCAAAGCAGAAATGGCGTGACCGCAACCAAGACCCTTCTGGAACACAAACTAGGAAGGGGGAGTCCAGCATTTTTCCTGGATTTCCTCAATGACCAATAGTTCGAAGACTTTGCAGGCGTTGGTGCCACTGTCATTGGTCTGAACGAATCACATTCCGAACTACTTTTTCCTTTCTTTGGGACAGGCCTAAGCGACCCAGTACTGAATGCCGATGGTACGAGTCCAGTAGTGAAGACCATCTGAAAGAGAAGAGTTAGGTGTCCCATGAAAGTCTAGAAAATCGGTATCTGGAATTGATGAGAGGAGGGATAAAAGCTTTCTTCGAACAGAAAAGTTAAGATCCTGTTTTGGGGTTGAAAACTCATCAAGATAATAGTTTATCCATGTTAAAGATGGAATATATGACTCGGGACCCAGTGAAGGGCGGATACGCGGTCAATACCAGCCAACTTCTTCTTTTTCAACCGTCAGATCGCAGACGCCACCTGTGATTAGGTAACTAGAAAATCGGTATCTGGAATTCATGAGAGGAGGGATGAAAGCTTTTCTTGAACAGAAATGTTAAGATCCTGTTTTGTGGCTGAAAACTCATCAAGGTAATAGTTTATCCATGTTAAAGATGGAATATCTGACTCGGGACCCGCTGACTCTTTCTTATCGAACATTTTGCATAACATATTAGGATTTTTAATTACTTTTTCAGAAAGCTGAGATTTCTACTGCGCGCGGGGACGAGCAACTTCCTTCCCAAACTTATGCTTAGATGCAACTCTAATTTCTTTAACTATTCCTGAGCGTGGTCTACCACATTCGTTCTAAATCCCGTGCCAGAAGGTAGTTCGGTCGCATGCTAATTGTAACAAAGGGTTAGAAGACCATCCCTTTTCTAGAGTTCCTTGTTTGACACGAGACTTGGGCATTCTCTGAGATTCGGCAAACAGAAGAGCGTGGGTCAGTTCGGCGTAATAAATATTAAGACCTAGCCACGCATCTCTTTCATCACAATGAGAGAATTTCATAAGTAGGTACGCGAATTCTTGACAGAACAAGATCACAAGAATATTGAAACTTTTCTTTATCAATTTTACGCCAAACCGGAACTTCATGCCACCTCTGAGTGAATACAGACAAATTATTCGCAGCGGATAACGAGGTAGACCTACTGATAATATACTAAACTGGAAAATGATCCGAAGTGAAACTATTCGGAAGTACAAGAGCCTCATGTACTGGCAAAGAACCAGAGCTAAAAATATGGTCTAGATTGGACGTAGAACCAGATTGGTGGATATACGAAAAGTCCAGGTTTTTCCGGTGAATAGTAAAGCGGTTCTCAAGTATCCCTATCAAAATGCAACAACGACTATTTTTGGCAATAACATCAACTTATAAATTATAGTTTAAGTCACCCACGATTATACACTCAAGGGACTCGCAATCGGCTTTCTTAAGGCAACGGGCTAGTTTGGCAGCACTTATAGCAAAAGCACTATCAGATTTGTCGTCATGGTAATCAGTTGGAAGGTACACATTTATAACTAGCAGGTTATCTACTATAGTTGCAAGAAAATGCTATCATTATATAAAGGCCGTGAGAAATAAAAATCCTGTGAATAAGTTCCAAGTTGGACTTTTTAAAATCATTGCAAAGTTGAGACCTTTCTTTATAGAATGAACTGTTTTTAGCGCCACAAGCAGGGAAGGATTATATCTAGCAATTTAAAGACCTGAGCTGTGGTTTCATTCCTAAAACTTTAATCCGCGCAGCACAAAAACACCCTAAAAGCAAGAAATTAAGCTGATTATATGCACAGTACAATTTACGTTTACATTTTTTTGCCCTTTAATGAAAACGAATTTTATTAAAAATATTTTCTTTTGTACTTAATATTGAAAATAAACAATAAAATGTTGAACTGATAAGCTTTCAGCAATTAATATCATTGCACATCACCTATTCAGTTTAATTTATTAGTTCTTTCTAAAAATAGTTCAAGACGAATATGGTTTCACTACAAACAAGATTTTGGATACTGCGCCCTTCCTTAAATGTAAAAACTTAAAGCCTAGTGCGTCATTGGCACTTCAATGAAAACGAATTATATTACAAATATTTTCTTTTGCAGTTATTACAGCATTGAAAATGAAAATAAAATTACAGTGAAATAAAATTTTGAGCTGATGGATCTTTCAACAATTATTATCATTGTATTTCAAATATTCAACTTGATTTTGTTTATATTTTCCAAGACTGTTCGAGACACATATATTCTTCAGTAAAGCGCCAATGACGCAGTAAATTTTAGACCTTTACAATGAGAGAAGGAGGCGATACCCAAACTCTTGTTTGTAGTGATTTTTTTTCGTTTCAAGCTTGATTTGCATATTCAATTTTAGTTTAATTCTTTTTAAGATTTATTTATTAATTTGCATTAATATCTATTGTATGTTTGTTTGCATTGATTTGCATTGAAAACCCAAGTACCTTTCGGCGCTAGTGCAGATAACCAGCAATTTCCTTCCTCTCGGAGGTTGTTTCCTCAAATAAACATGCAACGTTTGACTCTAGATCCGCTCCTGTATGGTTAAATTAAGAATTGGCTCGGCAATTTTATTTACGAACTTTACCACTGCAAATAATATTGCTAGTATAAGCAGGGTTTGATCACTTTAAAATTCGTTTGTTTTGTTGTTTTTTGTTTTCATTTTTTTTTATATGCTGCAAAATGACAGAATCTTTAATTTTATATAATTGTATTCGTCATAAGCCGCAGAACAAAAAGTGATTGAATTAAACAAATTAGCAGAGAGTGACATTGAACCTTTGTCTTTTTTTATTTATAAAAGGTTAGTGATGTCTATTATAATATCAATAAATCAAATACAAGATTTGTTTAATGTAAACACTAAGCGTATTTTACTTAGGAGAAATAGCCAGTTAAATTTAAGTTTAAAAACTTGGATTTATAATGGTATACACCAAAGAGAAAAAGAGAGATTATTTCCCTATAGACTTTATTAACCATAGGGTGCAAAGCACACAAAATCACAAAGCCTTTGTTTCTAGTGTAGCTAGGATCATCTTCCGAATCACCCCACCGAAACGTTAAGTGGATGGGAAATATTAGGTTATACCACAATTAGAAATAATTAGTTAGTATTTTTAATTAAGTAAACAATTAAGCTTTTTCTTATTTATAAGAGAATGCTGAAGAGGCTCTTGTGAAATTTAATAACAACCTGAAATATTCTGGCTTAGACAGGATATTTTTATATAACCCTTCACTATGATACAAGAAACCCGGCCCTTTAATTGGTTTTCTATTACTATTCATCTTCACCCTTCTAGTCTTGCATTCAAACGAGCGGGAGGATATCCCACACTTTTCCTTAAATCACACGACTTATAGGATCCAACATATAATCCCTTATATTCTGTGTCATTCGCTTTCTTTATCGTCCTTTTCAAATTTTGCCTACCTCCCAAAATGAATTCCTTCTTATGTGCCTACCTCCCAAAAATGAATTCCTTCTTATGTGCCTACCTCCCAAAATGAATTCCTTCTTATGTGCCTACCTCCCAAAATGAATTCCTTCTTATGTGCCTACCTCCAGTATAGAGGGTTTGTCCGGAAAGCAATAGGAATGATTTTCTTCCACCGCGACTGTACTTCGGAGCGTCCACGCGCCAACTAAATTCGGTAGAGGGCGTTCCTAGCTAACGAACGAGCAACAGGTCAGTTATCTCCAAGCACCTGGATGGCCAGGACAGGTATTTTTGCGTTCGTTGGAGCTTTAAAATATGTGTGAAATCGGTAAATCTGCAACAGATACGTTTGATATGATCAAGCAGGCTTACCCAGATGTTGCTTTAGCAAGAAGTGGCATGTTTCGGTGGCACCAGGCCTTTTTGAGGACCGGGAAGAGGTCACCTATGAAGACCATGCTGGAAGACCTTCGACGAACACCGACAATGTGACTCGTGTGCGCAAAGTTTTGAACTCGGACCGTCGACTAAGTATTCGTTCAATTGCCCAAATGTTAAATTTACCAAAATCTGTCGTTCGTGACATTGTGACGGTGCATTTGAACATGCAGAAGGTTTTCGCGAAGATGGCCCCAAAAGTGCTCACTGACGACCAGAAGTTGCGGCGGGTGGAAGTGTGCCAACAAAGTATTAACATGTGTGAAAGCGACCCCCGATTTTTGAATATCGTAATCACAGGTGACGAGTCCAGGATATTTCAGCATGATCCCACGACAAAGAATCTTTCAAGTGGCACACGTTGGCGTCTTCTCGCCCAAAAAAAAGCAAGAACGAGCAAATCGATGCTCATTATCTTTTCTGACATCAAAGACATCGTCCACCATGAACTTGTTCCTCCTGGACACGCCATCAATGCCAAGTTTTATGTGGAACGGCTCGTGAGACTCAAACAAAGGGTCCATCGGGTCCGACAAGACATCGCAGCCGACTGGAAGTTGCACCACGACAACGCTCAGTTCATGTCGCCTTTCTAGTGAAATACTAACCGACCAAGACCGGCATCTCAACACTTCCGCACCCACCCTTCAGCCCAGATGTGGGCCCCCCGGACTTTTTTTTTGCTTCCTCTCCTGAAAAGGCCAATGAAAGGCATGAATTTTGAGCTGACAGAGGGGATCCAACCAGCATGCACCGCGGCTCTCAAGGTTATTCCGAAGAATGCATATCATCACGCCTTCAATGCTTGGAAACCCCGCTGGCAGCGCTGCATCGACGCAGAAGGAGTCTATTTTGACAGTTTTTAAAGAATCGTAGTGACTGGCTCAATAAATGTTTTTAATTGACTCAGTCCTATTACTTTCCAGACAAACCCTGTAAAGAAACCTTCCCCTATCTTATCTCAACTGGACATAAATCTTCTAACGCCATTAGGTGAACAGCATAATAGAAAAGAATTTCAACCGGGACAACTTTGAGATCAGTTAATAAATCCATTCAAACAACGACATCATCAAATTAGGCAAAATTCATTTTAATTAAGTATGAAGTAATTTATAAAGTTGAACTACCGTTTTGCCAAAGAGAAAAGGAAAAATTTGTGTTAAAATATAGACTTTTATGTAAAACTGATCTTCCATTTCATTGGTTTATTTTTGTGACGCATTTTCTTAAGACAATGGAGCTTAAACATGAAGGTTTGAGCAATTATAAAATGAAGATACCCGTTCGTAGGGAAACGATAGCAAAATTCATAGTTCAAGTTGCAATTGGTTGGTGTTTTGGCTAACATCGTTATCATATTGGACGTAATATCCATACTGCATGTACAGCTTTTTTATTTTATTTTTTCAATACCCGAAAGGACTGTTTATATATATCCAGTACTGCTTTTATCCCGCAATTTCTTGTTGCAAACAAAAGCGAAATAAAAATTTTATACCAGAAACATAGTATATATAAAAAAAGCAAACAGAATAATCATTCTGAAGGTAATAATAATTAAAAGAACAACTGCCTAAATAAAAAGAACAAAAGTTTTGTTCTTAAACTAAATAAAAGAACACAGGTTTTACAACTGCCAAACTATAAATTGAGCAAAAATAAATAGTATACCATTGCGCTGCTTCCCCCCAATAGAATCCATTTCCAAGCAGGGGTGAAAATTAGAGGGAGGATGGAGGCAGTGTGCACATTCTGCTAGTGCGTGTCCATTAATATTTGATCATTAATTTTTTCCCAGAAGCTTATAATGTAGAAGAGGTGGTCGAATAAGTTTTGGAGGAGGCTCAGTCAATAGGAAATCATAAGTTCCAGTGTTTTTTTTCCAAGATTCAGCCTACTTTTCCACCAATTACTATTGAATGTGTTATTACTGACTACAGTGTCTTTAAGAAATTCCTATTGTAGTGTAACGGCCCTTGTGTTTAAGCAGTTGTTTTGAAAAAGTCTTCAGGTAGGTACATAATTAAGAAATAATTAACATTTCCTAGGTTTAAATATAGAAAAAATTGCTAATATGATTTTACCCCCATATTATGGTATTTTATTCTTACAAACTGGATGTCCGAAATCAGGCACTGTCCAAGCACTCAGGTATTATTCTAGGCACAAGATTACTAAAGGGATAAACTAGACAATTAATTAAACTGATGAAACTCTAGATGAAGGGGTATTTACTTTTTTAAGTCCAGGGAAATCAGAATCATGGAAATACTTTAAAAATGAAAGTGATGCTTGAAAAGAAATGCTCAACTGGTCTTATACTACAGGGCAACTCTAAAACCCCAATTTACCCTAAGTTTCCCAGGGAGTATCATAATTTACCCTGTTTTACCTTATTTTACCAATTTTACTTACCAAGTTTTTATTTTACTGTAATTTTACAACATAACCTACATAATATAGGCATCCACATAAACAGATCAGTTTTATTTAGTTTAGCTTTTCCTTTATCTATTACAGTAGTTCCCAATCATGGGTTATGCACTAAATATATTGGTGCGCACTAGCAGAATGGACATAAAGCAATTGAAGATAAAAAAATCTAGCAGAAGAACTTCAGAACTCTTGGTGTACCTCCTTGAATGTAATCAATCTTCTCTTCATCAGCATTCTCTTCATTACTCGAACTTGAAGTCATACTAATCTCCGTCACTTCCAATTTAGACTTCCTTTTAGGCTTCTTTGTGGGTCCCATATTCTGAAAAGGGAGATAAGGTAGGTAATTGCTAGTTACCTGCAGGTGTAACAATCTATTCATCACTTATCACAATCTCTTCATCACTCGCGATTTTGCGTCCCATGTTCTGAAAAGGGAGATCAAGTCAGTCAAATATAGTTTAAAAGCAAGTGTCTTAGCTCAACCCCATTCAAGCCATTCCCTTCTAAGTTAGTTAAAGGCACACAATCTAACACAAATCGGAGAATATATTTCATATCACACAAATTAAAGAAATATCTCATGTTTTTATAATGCAAATTTCCCCAAAAGCCCAAAAACGCGTATCTCATTTTCTCTTCCATTCTGTAAATTTTTCCATCTAAGTAATTTTCTATTCTTGTAGTTTATTTTTGATTAATAGACATAGTCAATTAAAACTTGAATCCAAACTAAAAACACATGCTTTACCATAAATTATATAGTAGACGGCATGTGACATGTGACAAAATAGCAGAAAATAATATATAAAATTAATAACTTATCACTGTATGAAATTATTAGTCAATGACCATCTTTTTTTGCAAATGAATGTGCATTGTCAGTTTAATATACATACATTAAAGTTGATTTATTAGAATTTGATTTATTAAAGTTATAAAAGTAAAAACATTTATATTTTTTTCAGTAAAGTGCAAATTATGTTCTGGCCCTGGGAGGGCATAGGGGTTTTCAACCCAATTTATCTTAATTTCTCCTCGTTTTGAGTTTGACTTGGTTATTTATTGTAACTTCTGTTCGTTTTGGGTTTCATTTAATTATCAATGCTGATTTGTGGCAGTTTCACACTTGGTATATTATTTGATTTTATTTTTGCTCATTTTCTGTTTAATGGATTCTTTACTTTTCTTTGAAAACTTATTTTGTGGAAAAAGTTTTTTTTAATTAATCAGAGGCAATGCTGTAGCGTAGCCTATAGTAAAGGCCATACGGCTCCAATGTTTTATTATTATTTTTTTTTATTCCCAGAGGCACTTCATATGGAAGGGGTCGTCGTAGAAGCTTCAAAGGGGGCTCATTCAATTGGAAATCGAGTTCTAGTGCCCTCTTTAATAGTCGAAAATGATTGGAGTTCAACTAGCTTTGTGAAAAATTCAAATTTTTTTCAGAATGTGGGGCTAAGCTTAAGCAACGAATAGGTACTATTTGAAAGATGAATATGGCTTTAAACGATTGTTTGCCTGTTATTTCAAGCAAATTTATCGTCCTATGTCAATTTTAAATTCTTGGTCAACCTTCTTAAGACCATAGGTGGGTGTGCCTTGTTTGCCTCTTTTTGAATTCTTGATCAGCATGCCTATGACTCTAGGCAGGCATGCCTTTCCAAAAACTAACCTGACAAGTATGTGTCCGATAAGAGAGTCATGCGTACTCCTGCCATTTACCCATTCCACAGCCAGTCAAACATTTGCATCTCAATTACTTGAACTATATGTCTTGACTTTTCTCCGTCCTACAGCTATCCAACGTCTTGATGCAATCTATACAGCCAAATGTTAAATACGTGATAACTTCTTACCTATACAACCTATTGTAAAATACTTGATAACTAGTTGATTTCCAGATAGAAAAAATATTTTTGAGGAGAACACTCCCCCACAACCCTCAGGGTAAGGGTTTTAAGTTATGCCCTTGGGGCATATAAGGTTTTTATAGAAGCCGTTGTCGTATAAACTTCAAAAAATGCTCATTCAATTGGAAATTAAAGGGCTTGGGCCCTTTTTAATAGTGGAAAGTTATTGGTGTTTAACTAGCCCCCGTCCCCCCCCCCCCCCCCCACGCCCATCATTTCCTCAAATACATCCAATCAAAATTTTGAAATAGCCATTTTGTTCAGCTTAGTTGATTTCCACATAGAAAATATGTTTTTCAGGAGGACACTCCCTCACAACCATGGGGGCAAGGGTTTTAAGTTATGCCCTGGGGGTATATAAGATTTTTATAGAAGGCGTTGTCGTAGAAACTTCAAAACAGGCTCATTCAATTCAAAATTAAAGGGCTAGTGCCCTTTTTAATAGTCGAAAGTGATTGGAGTGCAACTAGCCACCCCCACGCCCATCATTTCCCCAAACACATCCAATCAAAATTTTTAGATAGCCATTTTGTTCAGCGTATTAGTTTTCCAGATACAAAATACATTTTTGAGGAGGACACTCCTCAAAGTGCTTGTTAATTATTATCTCTTTTGTAAAGTTATTTTAGTTTTTTTAATTAACTTTTTTATGTTACTAAGTTTTAGACAATAGAAAACATAAGGTCAAAAAGACCATAAGGCTTTAATGTTTTATTGGGTCTTTTTCTAAAAACTCCTGATTTTGTTGTGTACAGCCAGCCCTGCCCGCCCACCCCTTAGCATTAAACCCAACGCCCTGATTTCCTCTCATTTCCAGTGCAAATGGGAGGATATCTCTGTCCAACCCCGTAATATCCTCGCATTTGCAGCGCAAATGGCAGGATAGCTCTATATACTGCTTGTGAATGATTATCTCTTGTGTAAAGTTATTTTAGTTTTTTAGATTAATTTTCTTATGTTATGGCTATCTCAAAAAATTTTCAGATAACTATTTTGTTAAGCATAATCGATTTAGAGAGATAAATTTTGTTTTTGAAGAGACACGACCCATCCCCACTCTGGGCAAGGGTTTTAAGATATGACCGTGGGTCATTTTAAGTTTTTATTGGTGGCCTGGTCATGGAGAGTTCAAAATATGCTCGTTCGACTGGAAATTAAAGGGCTAGTGCCCTGTTGAATAGTTGAAAGTGAGTAGAGGGCAACTAGCCCCCCACGCCGATTATGCTCCCAAACACATCCAATCAACATTTTGTTCAGCATAGGCTGGTAGATAGAAAAATAGAAAATATATTTTTGATGAGCACACTCCCCCACAACCCTCGGCGTCCAGGTGTTTAGTTACTCCTCGAAGTCATATGAGGCGTTTTCAGAAGGTTTTGGCGTGTAAGATTTTCGAAAGGCTCATTTGATTGGAACTTCAAAGGGCTAGTGCGTTTTTTGATAGTCGAAAGTGATTGGAGGGCAACTAGCCCCCCCTGATGCCCATCATTTCCCCAAACACATCCAATCAAAGTTTTGATATAGCCATTTTGTTCAGCGTAGTTGATTTCCAGATAGAAAATATATTTTTGAGGAGGACACTCCCCCAAAACCCTCAGGGCAAGGGTTTTAAGTTATGCCCTGGGGTCATATAAGGTTTTTTATAGAGCGTTGTTGTAGAAACTTCAAAACGGGCTCATTTGATTGGAAATTAAAGGGCTAGTGCCCTTTTTAATAGTCGAAAGTGATTGGAGATTAACTAACCCCCCCCCCCCACACCGATCATTTTCCAAAACACATCCAATCAAAATTTTGTTTAGCGTAGTTGATTTCCAGATAGAAAATATATTTTTGAGGAGGACAATCCCCCACAACCCTCAGGGCAAGGGTTTTAATTTATGCCCTGGGGGCATATAATGGTTTTATAGAAGGTGTTGTCGTAGAAACTTCAAAACAGGCTGATTCGATTGGAAATTAAAGGGCTAGTGCCATTTTTAATAGTCGAAAGTGATTGGAGTGCAACTCGCCCCCCCCCCCTTGATGCCACCATTTCCCCAAACACATCCAATCAAAATTTTGAGATAGCCATTTTGTTCAGCGTAGTTGATTTCCAGATAGAAAATATATTTTTGAGGAGGACACTCTCCCACAACCTTCAGGGCAAGGGTTTTAAGATATGACCTGGGGTATATAAGGTTTGTATAGAAAGCAGTCTTGTAGAAACTTCAAAAAAGGCTCATTTGATTGGAAATTCAAAGGGATAGTGCCCTTTTTAATAGTCAAAGTGATTGGAGGGCAACTAGCCTCCTCCCCTCCCCACGCCTATCATTCCCCCAAACACATCCAATCGAAATTTTGAGATAGCCATTTCGTTCAGCATAGTTGATTTCCAGATAGAAAATATATTTTTGAGTAGGACAATCCTCCACAACCCTCAGGGTAAGGGTTTTAAGTAATACCCTGGGGGCATTTAAGGTTTTTTATAGAAGGCGGTGTCATAGAAACTTCAAAAAAGGCACATTTGATTGGAAATTCAAAGGACTAGTGCCCTTTTTAATAGTCGAAAGTGATTTGAGGGCAACTAACCCCCCTCTCACGCCCACCTTTTCCCCAAAAACATCCAATCAAAATTTTGAGACAGCCATTTTATTAAACGTAGTTTTAAGTTCTGGGAATTAGGTCTTTGAGGTTGACAACTCCCCCACAGCCCTCAGGACAAGACTTGTAATTTAAGGATTCTCCAAATCCTTCCCATTATTTCTTATGGAAGGGATGCTTGTATAAAATTTGGATAGGTCTCATTTGACTGAAAATTGAAAGTTCTTGTTCACTTTTTAAGAGTCAAAAGAGATTGGAGGGTGGCTAGCCCCCCTCCTCCTCCATGCCCTAAATGCATTAGATAAAAATTTTAAGATAGACTTTTTGTTAAAATATTTCAAAGTTCTGATAACAACAAACTCCGGCGTTGACACAGCCCACCAGGGCCCGGGGGTAGGCGTTGTAAGTTATGCCCTGGGGCATAACTTATTAAAGGGGGTTTATAACTTATGGGAAGGGGTTTTGTATGGGAAGAACACATAGGAAATCTATTATAATTATCCGATTATAAGGTTAAAATACATACTCTGAGATAGATGTAAAATTGCTTTGGCACACAAAATCCTATTAAGGTCAATTCCAAACAGTCGTGATCCCTTTATGTCAGCAAGTTAATTGCTAAGTTAAGGGCTAGGTACACATAGCTGATTTTGGGAACTGATTTCAGCAAGGGTGTATTCCACATTGAGTAATGATCCTAAGAGGTGGGGCTTAGTGATGTTTTTTGGTAAATAATCATCATTAATTATGTTCTAGACTAGGAATGTACTAGGGCTTTGGTAGAGCTTTAGGAATGTAATTAATTGTATTCAATGATTATCATAAATTAATTGTAATTAATGATGATTAATCACAGAAAAACATCACTAAGCCCCACCTCTTAGCTTCATTGTCATCACATAATATGGAATACACCCTTGCTGAAATTGGTTCCCAAAATCAGCTACATGTGCCTAGCCCTTTAGAATGATTCAATTAAATATGATAATTGTAAAAAAAAATTACTACTACTACTAACAAATCATCACAGCACCAAGCCGCCTGAGGCCAACACAGCTATGCATGCTCCTCCTCCATCACAATCTATTTAAAGCCTCCCTTTTTACACCTGCCCACAAAATTCCCATATCCTTTAAATCTTTCTTATGACATCCTTCCACCCCACATGAGGACAACCTGCTTTCTGTTTAGACGGTTGGCTGAAAAGAACAATCTAAAAATTTTGATCTGACAATTTTGGGGAAAAGGTGGCATAGGGGAGGGGGTTCTAGTTGCCCTCCAATTATTTAGGTCACTTAAAAAGGGCACTAGAACCTTTTATTTCCATTAGAATGAGCCCTCTCTTGGCAGTCTAGGCCCACTGGGTCAATACAATCTGGGTTACTGGGTCAGTAAAAAACAAAAACACAAACAAATAAACACACATCCATGATCTTTCTTCTGACAAAAATTTTTTTGTGGTTAAAATTGATTCTGTTAATTTTTTTTTCAATTGCAAATGGCACTAGATCTAGCAATTTCCTTTAAAAAGGAGCCATTGAACAACCCTCTATGATATTCCGGTGCCAAATTCCGGGCCTCTATGATATTCCGGGAATCTGTGGAAAAGAAAAGAGAAAAGAATAAATATGCTGTTTATGCAGAATATCGTAGTAGCTGCTATTTTTCTTGATTTTCAAGCCAATTTATTTCCCTTTTTGTTCAAGCCAAGTGACGGTAAGCTTCTTATGTAGGGGTAAGGGGTTGGTAAATAGATCAGGAATGGTGTTTTTAGATATAAATAATATTAATTTATTTTTGACCCAATAACATTATTGAAAAGTAGAGTTATCAAAAGAAAGTAATAGGAAAAGACTTAAAAAACAAACACTTTTCTAGGACATACAAAACAAGTTTGTGATCTAGAATCATTTCTCCTCCTTTTTTCTATATGTTACTGTAGGGAGTTTAAGCTGGTGCAGAGATTCTTCATAAGACTTTTGCTACAATTCCCTTGTCATCTTAGTCCAACTTTTTCAAGAACTTGTTTAGGCTTTTGAAAAAAGGGAATGCCAAAGACATTCCCATCTCAAGTTGTGGTCAAACAAGTGCCTTATACAAGTTTGTGAACGTTTTTTGATGGTGGCTTAGATTCTCCTTGACAATACCAAGCAATTGAAAAGCAGATGATGAAATAATCTAAGGCAAGGGTGCTAGAAATGAATCTGTCATCAAAAGTAACCCAGAGATCTCTTATCAGAAACTGCAGAAAGAGCATTGAAGGAAATACTATTGATATTGGAAATATTTACCAAAATTGAGCACATACTATTTTCCAACATTAATGACAAGGAGTCATGTTTCAGGCCAACTAGACTATCAAGGTCAATTAGGATAGATTGTAAGTCAGAAGCTATGGCAGCTTTACACACTGATTTAGAATCATTCATATAAAGAGTAAGGAGGTTTGATAGAAGCTTTGGTGTATCATTTATGTAGAAGTTGAAGAGTCTCTGTCCAGGAATAGTACGCCCAGGGACACAACTTAAGGTGTTGTAGAGGAGGAAAAGTGAGGAGCACCATCAGAACTGAAAATTCAAAAATTTGGGTTGTATCTGATATAAATTCCTGTATCCATCACATAATGGGATATTCTACTGCTGCAGCTTTCAGCTCTGTGATAGGGAAGGGAAGGCGTCACAACATCTAACTGTCAGGACATTGATAAAATCTGTCATAACATGGATAAAAAAATCTTTCAGGACATTGACGAATTTTAAAAGTTTAGTTTTTTTTGGGGGTTTAGGGGGGAAAAGGTACCTAGGTTAGGTTACATATTTAATATATGCTATGCTTTACCCCCGCCCTGATGTGCAAATATATAGCCAAAATTTTTTTATAAACTATTATATACTTATTACTATTATATAAACTTACAAATTTTTTGTCAATGTCCTGATGGTTAGATGTTATGCTGTTTAGTGCTTTTGACGGATAGATGAAATGGTAGCACCCCATAGGGAACTCATGGTAAATTTTAGCTTTTTTTTGCTAGATGTAGGAGGATCTTGTCAATGGGCAGAGGCGTTGCTACAGCATTTTTATTGGGGCGGGGGGGCAAGAGGGGTCTCCATCCCAAGAGTCAAGGACATGGGCTGTATAATAATTTTTTCTCCAAATTATTGGGGGGTAACTACACCCTCCAAAACAACACCATTGTCAATGAGAAATCTTTGATAAGACGAGCTGTGAAATAATATGTCAGTTAATGTTGATGCATTCTGTTGAAGAGAAATGAGAATGCTACTACCCTCAAAATTATGCATTAAAGCTTTGTTCACCAGCCTTTTAAGAGCTTTAACAACTGCAGAAGTTAAGCTGATGGGATGGTAAGTTCTGGTGCAGCCTTTAGGTCCTTTTTGTAGTTTGGAGTGATATATGACATTCTCCAACCTGAAGGTAATTGCTCCTTATGGAGAGATAGATAAAAGAGGCTGCATAGGCAAGAGCTGACAACATATAATTCCCTGAGAATTCTGGGATATATTAGTTATTGGAAACCCATCTTCATTAAAAAAAATGACAGAGCACTATGAAAAAAAAAAGCAAAAGAGCACTGTATTTTCTAGGACAAATGACAAATAAAACAATACAAAAAAAAGAAGAACACAGGCACTTGTAAAAAGACCTATGACAGTGTAACTAGTGTAGAAGGAATTGTTTCTGAGCATGATTTGAAATCTTTTGGTTTTGTTTTTCTAGAAGTTTAGTAAACGCTACAGTCAAATCTGCTGCATGAAGACTATTGAAGAGTTTTTAAGTGTATGCTGAAATTAGAAATCTCATTAGGTATTTTAACAAAACAGAAAAAAGTATCTAGTTTGGTCCTTTAGATTTGTTAATGTCAAGTTTTAATCAAATTTTCATGTTTTCTTTCATTTTTGTCTATATTCTTAAGTAATTTTTAGATATTGTTGTTACATAACTCTTCATGTCTTTGTAATGAATTAATTTAAAAAAACTTTCCGAAAAATAAGTTTTTCAAAGAAAAGTAAAGGCCAATTTAAAAAAGCTCAGGAGATACAAATACCTATTAAAATTCAAACTCAAAACGACCAGAAATTACTGTTAAAGAATAAATGAAACCCAAAACGAACAGAAATTAAATAATATTAATTTCTATATAGAAATTAAAAATAATAAATAAAAATTAAAAATAAATAATTGTTGAAAGATTCATGAGTTCAAGATTTTTTTTTTCATTGTAATTTTATTTTCATTTTCAATGCTGTAAGAACTGGAAAATAATAAATTTGTAATATACAAGTAATTCGTTTTCAGTGAAGCACCAATGACGCAGAAGGCTTTAGGTTTCTACAGTTAAAGAAGGGGGCAGTATCCAAATTTTGTTTTTAGTGAAACTATATTTGTCTTGACTAATCTTGAAAAAACTAATAAATTAAACTGAATATTTGATGCATAATGATATTAAATTATTAATTGCTAAAAGCTCGTCAGTTCAAAATTTTACTGTAATTTTAATATTTATTATCAATATTAAGTACAAAAGAAAATTTTGTAATATAATTTGTTTTCAGTAAAGCGCCAATTACAACCAAGAAACCCTGTGACTTTGATTCTGACCATGAGGTTCTATCATTAACACTAGAGATCAACCCAGTAAGGTCAAGGTTCCAACCAGTGAAATTCTGGAAATTCCAAGACAAACTCTGGAACTCCTGGAAACACAACTTAAACCAAAAGGTTTCAGAAATTAAGACAAGTGACCAGTCAGTGGAATCATTATCCAACAAGATTACTTCAGCTATAATAGCTTCTTTAGAAAGAATATTTGGTTAAAAACAACCTCATCCCAAGAGAAAAAATTCCACTCCTGGATGTAACAATAAATGCAAGAAAGCATACCTACAAAATAAAAAAGAAAAAAATAACTTCTCTAGATACCCCTCAATTGAGAATAAAATAGCTTTCAAGCAAAAGACAGCAGAATTCAAAGAGACACTATAGACTAGACACAAGATGGATGGAGAAGGCTCATTGAAGACAAATTTGGCCACAACACCCCCGTCCGAGAGCTATGGAGAAATTTTCAGGTAAAAAAAGAAGAATACCCATCCCTGCAGAAATACAGATGGGAAGGACTACAGAATTTACAACTAATGGAAAACTTAATCTCTTCCTAGAAAAGTTTCTGAAAGTAGATACACCATCACAGCTCACACACCATCAACTCAGTCTAAAAAATGGTACTGTACCATTTTCTCACTTCAGCTTTCAGGAAGTTAAAGACACCATTTCAAAGCTCCAGCTTGGTGCAACTGGCCCTGATGGAATTCATAATTTAATGTTGACAAATTTGCCAGATACATTTGTTGAGCTACTGACAGAGTTATTCAATAGATCTGTCATAGAGTTATCAATACCATCTGAATGGAATAAGGCAACAGTGATCCCATTTCTTAAGGCAGGAAAATACCCTACGATGGTTGATTCATACCGCCCCATGTCACTCACCTCTTCTGTTGCAAAACTAATTGAGTGGGTAATAAAACAAAACGTTTTAACCCCATTATCAGACCACATTCATATTGAAAAGCTCGGATTTCTCCCTGGAAGGAGCACCACAGATGCCTTAGTTAGACTAGAGCATCTGATCAAACAAAGCTTCAAAAAAGGAAAAGCAGTACATGTGATATTTTTAGACATGGAATCAGCATTTGATAGAGTAGATGTGAGACAACTAATCAGAAAGCTCTCTATAATGGGCTTACCAGACCCACTGGTAAATTGGATCCACCAATTTTTGATGGGTAGGGAGGTCCAGACCTCCCTAGGGGGCTCCTTCTCAGAATTTAAGAGGAAAGCCTTTGACATTGGACTCCCTCAAGGGGCTGTTCTAAGCCCACTTCTCTTCTCAGTTTATTGTCATGATATAAGCCTGGAAAATGTTCTTGGAGCAGAGCTCTTTCTGTATGCTGATGATATTGCTGTTGCAGTTGTGGGGAGAGACCCTGCATGCTTACAGTCAGCCTCTTAAAAAGCTTTAGATATGCTATCAACTTGGGCAAAAAGTAATAATATGGTCTTCTCAAGCCATAAGTCAGTTAGTGTGCTTTTCCACAAATTCCATAACCTGGATGCTTTCAAACCACTGGTGAAACTGAATGGACATGGGATTGCCGTTGCAGAACATGCACGCTTTCTGGGAATTGTGGTTGACCAAAAACTGACATGGAAACCCCATCTGGATGAGCTGATTGGCAGTCTCAAACAAAGACAAAACTTCATTAATGCTCTCTGTCTTGGAAGATGAGGAGCCCCCACAGTCTTTGCTTCAACTATTGTCAAGTCAGTGGTGATATCCAAGATAGACTATGGATCATTTATATATGGTTCTGATAAGAAATGTCTCCTCAAGAAACTTGACACTACCCTCCATGAAATCTTACGAAGAGCCCTTGGCTGCCTAAAATCAACTCCTATTGCAGCTATGTACTGTGAAGTGGGGATCCAGTCCCTTCACTCCAGAAGAAAATATCTTCTCGCAAGATATTTTGCAAAAAAGATAAGACTCAAGAACCACATTATCTACAAAGGAATCGTTAGCCACCACAACCCTGATGTCCGCTACAAACCAACAGAGATGCCCTCTTTTCAGAGATTCCTTTGCCTTCCTGGCATGGAAGAGTTCATAGAGAATGGTAGGCTGACTTTTAATTTGGATGATGATTCTCCCAGCGCCTCCAAAGGAATTGGGGAATTGATTATTCCTAAGATCAGCATTGAAAAAAAGGAGGACCTCCCCCAAGCTGTGATGAAAATCATATACCTGGGCAAGTTGGCAGAATACCAGGACTACATCCAAGTTTACACAGATGGCTCTAAGACAGAAACAAAATGCAGCTGCGCCGTAGTTATACCCTCCCAGGGCCTATCTCTTTCCTACCGTTTACCCCCCTACCTGAAAATTTTCTCTGCAGAACTTATGGCAATTAAGTTTTCTCTTCAAGCCATAGCTAGCCAAACAGAGACCAAAAATTAGGAGTATATTGTTTGCACTGATTCACTGTCAGCTCTGGACTACCTTTCATACCAGCAACACCAAGCAAGAAATGTTGCCATGGAGATTGAAAATCTGACTACACAACTTGCAAGAAAGGGTATATCAGTCCTATTTATATGGGTCCCAGCACACTGTGGTATAAAGGGAAATGAATTAGCAGACCAGGCTACAAAACAAGCCTCCCATCTGGGTCTGATCACTCAAACCCCTATTGCTGGACCTGAATTCCTGTCTTCAATTAGTTCAGAAATTTTGGAGGAAGAAGAGGCTTGGCTCCGTTTTTTCCATGCCCAGCTCCTGGATTTGTATAATTACAAGCAGCCATCAAAAGAAATGTACCTCTCATCTCACATCCTTTCAACTTGTCTCTTTTGTGTTAGATGTGGCCATGCAAGGACTAAATCAAAACTCTTCCGTTGGAAAATTACCCCTTCCCCCAACTGCAACACATGTGGAGTGTACAAACACGTACGTCACATCATCTTCAACTGTAGAAAATATGAAAAGGAGAGGGATATACTAAGGAATTGCTGTGAGAGGGCATTTAAAGCATTCACAATGCGCTCTGTTCTGGGACATTACACGTCTCCTCCTTGGGCTAGACAACTAAGCACAAACCTTTTAGGTAGATTTTTTAAGACTTGGTTAATTCCCTTTAAGGTTTTTTTTTTTTTTTTTTTTCTTTTTTTTTCTTTTACACCCTTAAATTAGCTCATTTTATAGTCATCACAATTTGTATATTTTTTCTTTTATCAATGTTCTATCAGTTTTTTTTTTTTTTTTTTTTTTTTTTTTTTTTAGTTGACGCATGTGACAGGAATGTTGTATATTGGCATTATTTATTTAATTGTGTTGCAATTGTATTTTAATTGTTTTATGACAAAGCAGTGCCGAATTACTCTGATTCTTGTTTTTTGACGCAGGCATTTGCTACAGGTGAATGACCCCCTACCAATAGCACAATAAGTGATACCTGACATGGTTCAATGAATATTGACTAAAGTGACACCCAAGCAAGCTAGTGAATACAGAAGGCACTGAATAATCGAGTGATACGAACGCATTTGACCGATTGGTCGAACGCGTCAAACCCCAAACAACAACAACAACAAGCGCCAATGACGTAGTAGGTTCTAGGCTTCTGCAGTGAGGCGATACCCAAACTCTTGTTTGTAGTTATTTTTATTTGATTCAAACTTGATTTGCATATTCAATTTAAGTTTCATTTATTTTAAGATTTATTTATTCATTTGCATTAATATATAGTGTATGTTTATTTGCATTGATTGTTATTTAATTTCTGTTGGTTTTAAGTTTGATTTATACTTTAATAGCAAAATATTTGTTTTTGTTTTAAGCTTGATTTTCATATTCAATGTAAGCATTATTGACTTTAAGATCAATTTATTCATTTATATTATTACTTGTTGTATGTTTTTTACTAATATTAATTATTTAATTTCTGTTCATTTTGGGTTTCATTTATTCTTTAATAGTAATTTCTGGTTGTTTTGAGTTTGAATTTTAACAGGTATTTGTATCTCCTGAGCTTAAGTTTAAAATGGCCTTTACTTTTCTTTGAAAAACTTATTTTTCGGAAATTTTTTTAAATTAATTTTTGTTTGTTTTGATTGCAAAAAGTTTCAAGTTTTTATGGCATGGGGGGGGATACTTACTGTCCGATTATTCTTGACTTTAAAAAATGGATCTAGAACTTGCAATTGAAATCGAATGAGGCTTTTCTCAAAATCTGTACAATTACCTATTTGATAATAACCTTATATATGAAAAATAGACAGCTTGCATAACTTGTGAACAGCAATTGACAACAATAAATGGATTGAAAAAATAGCTCCAATAAGGGGGTTTAGACCATTTCACTTGCTGACACAAAGGGATCACGACTGTTTGGAATTGAACTTAATAGGATTTTGTGTGCCAAAGCAATTTTACATCTATCTCAGAGTATGTATTTTAACCTTATAATTGGATAATTATAATAGATTTCCTATGTGTTCTTCCCATGCAAAACCCCTACCCATAAGTTATAAACCCACTTTAATAAGTTATGCCCCAGGGCATAACTTACAACGCCTACCCCCGGGCCCTGGTGGGCTGTGTCAACGCCGGAGTTTGTTGTTATCAGAACTTTGAAATATTTTAACAAAAAGTCTATCTTAAAATTTTTATCTGAAGCATTTAGGGCGTGGAGGAGGAGGGGGGGGGGGCTAGTCACCCTCCAATCTCTTTTGACTCTTAAAAAGGGAACTAAAAGTTCCAATTTTCAGTCAAACGAGACCTCTCCAAAGTTTATACAAGCAATCCTTCCATAAGAAATAATGGGAAGGATTTGGAGAATCCTTAAATTACAACTCTTGCCCTGAGGGCTGTGGGGGAGTTGTTATCCTCGAAGACCTTATTTTCAGAACTTAAAATTACGTTTAATAAAATGGCTGTCTCAAAATTTTGATTTTATGTGTTTGGGGAAAAAGTGGGCGTGAGAGGGGGGTTAGTTGCCCTCAAATCACTTTCGACTATTAAAAAGGGCCCTAGCCCTTAGAATTTCAAATAAAATGAGCCTTTTTTGAAGTTTCTATGACACCGCCTTCTATAAAAAGCCTTATATGCCCCCAGGGCATTACTTAAAACCCTTGCCCTGAGGGTTGTGGAGGACTGTCCTTCTCAAAAATATATTTTCTATCTGGAAATCAACTATGCTGAATGAAATGGCTGTCTAAAAATTTTGGTTGGATGTGTATGCGGAATTGATGTGCGTGGGGAGGGGGGGCTAGTTACCCTCTAATCAGTTTAGACTATAAAAAAGGGCACTATCCCTTTGAATTTCTAATCAAATTAGCATTTTTTGAAGCTTCTACAAGACCGCTTTCTATACAAACCTTATATACCCCAGGTCATATCTTAAAACCCTTTCCTTGAGGGTTGCGGGGGAGTGTCCTCCTCAAAAATATATTTTCTATCTGGAAATCAACTACGCTGAACAAAATGGCTATCTTAGAATTTTGATTGGATGTGTTTGGAGGAATGATGGGCATCAGGGGGGGCTAGTTGCCCTCCAACTACTTTCGACTATTAAAAAGGGCACCAGCCCTTTGAATTTCCAATTGAATGAGCCTGTTTTGAAGTTTCTACGACAACGCTTTCTATAAAAACCTTATATGCCCCCAGCGCATAACTTAAAACCCTTGCCCTGAGGGTTGTGTGGGAGTGTCCTCCTCAAAAATATATTTTCTATCTGGAAATCAACTACGCTGAACAAAATTTTGATTGGATGTGTTAGGGGAAATGATAGACGTGGGGGGGGGGGCTAGTTACACTCCAATCACTGTCGACTATTAAAAAGGGCATTAGCCCTTTAATTTCCAATCAAATGAGCCTGTTTTGAAGTTTCTACAACAACGCCTTCTATAAAAACCTTATATGCCCCTAGGGCATAACTTAAAACCATTGCCCTGAGGGTTGTTGGGGAGTTTCCTCCTCAAAAATATATTTTCTATCTGTAAATCAACTACGCTGAACAAAATGGCTATCTCAAAATTTTGATTGGATGTCTTTGGGGGAATGATGGGCGTGGGGGGGGGGGCTAGTTGCCCTCCAATCACTTTCGACTATTAAAAAGGGCACCATCCCTTTGAATTTCCAATCGAAAGCGCCTGATTTGAAGTTTCTACGACAACGCCTTCTATAAAAACCATATCTTAAAACCCTCGCCCTGAAGGTTCTGGGGGAGTGTCCTCCTCAAAAATATATTTTCTATCTGGAAAACAACTACGTTGAACAAAAAGGCTACCTCAAAATTTCGATTGGATGTGTGTGGGGAACTGATGGGCGTGGGGGGGGCTAGTTTCACTCCAATCACTTTCGACTATTAAAAAGGGCACTAGCCCTTTAATTTCCAATCGAATGAGCCTGATTTGAAGTTTCTACGACAACTCCTTCTATAAAAACCATATCTTAAAACCCTTGCCATGAAGGTTCTGAGGGAGTGTCCTCCTCAAAAATGTATTTTCTACCTGGAAAACTAATACGCTGAACAAAATGGCTATCTCAAAATTTTGAGTGGATGGGTTGGGGGAAATGATGGGTGTGGGGGGGCTGGTTGCACTCCAATCACTTTCAACTATTAAAAAGGGCATTAGCCCTTTAATTTCGAATTGAATGAGCCTGTTTTGAAGTTTCTACGACAACGCCTTCTATAAGAACCTTATATGCCCCCAGGGCATGACTTAAAACCGTTGCCCGGAGGGTTGTAGGGGAGTGTCCTCCTCAAAAATATATTTTCTATGTGGAAATCAACTACGCTGAACAAAATGGCTATCTCAAATTTTTGTTTGAGCCATAGCGCAAGCCATAGCGTAAGACAGAGCCATAGCGTAAGACAATTAATCTAAAAAACTAAAATAGCTTTACACAAGAGATAACCATTCACAAGCAGTATATAGAGCTATCCTGCCATTTGCGCTGCAAATGCGAGGATATTACGGGGTTGGACAGACCTATCCTCCCATTTGCACTGGAAATGAGAGGAAATCAGGGCGTCGAATTTAATGCTAAGGGGGGGGGGGCAGGGCTGGCTGTACACAACAAAATCAGGAGTTTTTAGAAAAAGACCCAATAAAACATTAAAGCCTTATGGTCTTTTTGACCTTATGTTTTCTATTGTCTAAAACTTAGTAACATAAAAAAGTTAATTAAAAAAACTAAAATAACTTTACAAAAGAGATAATAATTAACAAGCACTATATAAGGCAATCCTCCCATTTGCACTATAAATGGGAGGATATTAGGGGGTCGGGTTTAATCCTAAAGGGTGGGTGGACAGGGCTGGCTGTGCACAACCTTCCCGTTGGTGGCCCTGTTTTCACTAATCTTAGTGCACAACTAAAAAAATAATAAACCATCAAAACCTTATTGCCCTTATCACCTTTAGTTTTCTATTGTCTAAAACTTAGTAACATAAGAAAATTAATCTAAAAAACTAAAATATCATTACACTAGAGATAACCATTCACTATCAGTATATAGAGCTATCCTGCCATTTGTGCTGCAAATGCGAGGATATTACGGGGCTGGATAGACCTATCCTCCCATTTGCACTCCAATCACTTTTGACTATTAAAAAGGGCACTATTCCTTTAAATTTCCAATCGAATGAGCCTTTTTGAAGTTTCTATGACAACGCCTTCTATAAAAACCTTATATGCCCCCAGGACATAAATTAAAACCCTTGCCCTGAGGGTTGTGGGGGATTGTCCTCCTCAAAAACATGTTTTTTATCTGAAAATCAACTACGCTGAACAAAATGACTATCTCAAAATTTTGATTGGATGTCTTTGGGGGAATGATGGGCGTGCGGGGGGGGGTTGCTAGTTGCACTCCAATCACTTTCGACTATTAAAAAGGGCACTATCCCTTTGAATTTCCAATCGAATTAGCCCTATTTGAAGTTTCTACGACAACGCCTTCTATAAAAACTATATCTTAAAACCCTCGCCCTGAAGGTTCTGGGGGAGTGTCCTCATCAAAAACACATTTTCTATCTGGAAAACAAATACGCTGAACAAAATGGATACCTCAAAATTTTGATTGGATGTGTTTGGGGAAATGATGGGCCTGGGGGGGGAGGCTAGTTGCACTCCAATCACTTTCGACTATTAAAAAGGGCACTAGTCCTTTAATTTCCAATCGAATGAGCCTGATTTGAAGTTTCTACGACAACGCCTTATATAAAAAACATATCTTAAAACCCTCGCCCTGAAGGTTCTGGGCGAGTGTCCTCCTCAAAAATGTATTTTCTATCTGGAAAACTAATACGCTGAACAAAATGGCTATCTGATACGCAATTAAGAAATGTTTCTCCTTTTATTGGTTCAAACGGCTCCCTCCAATCACTTTCGACTATTAAAAAGGGCACTAGCCCTTTATTTTCAAATTGAATGAGCCTATTTTGAAGTTTCTACGACAACGCCTTCTATAAAAACCTTATATGCCCCCAGGGCATAACTTTAAACCCTTGCCCTGAGGGTTGTGGGGGAGGGTCCTCCTCAAAAATATATTTTCTATGTGGAAATCAACTACGCTGAACAAAATGGCTATCTGATAGGCAATTAAGAAATGTTTCTCCTTTTATTGGTTCAAACGGCTCCCTCCTAAGAAGAAATAATCAGAAATATAGTGAAAAGGGGCAAGCTAAGGCTAGAAAAAAAATTAATAAAAAACTAACATGTTTTAAAATACTACAGAATATTCCGCGCAAAGAAATACTCGTGTACTATATACAAAATAAAGAAAAAAGGAAAATAAAAGGAACATATACTTATAAATATGCAGAAAGAGCAAAATACTGAAAAGTTACAAAATAAATTAAAAAAAAAGAAAGAAAAAGTTACATGCCGCAAAAAACGAGAAATAAAGGAACATATACTTCAACTTGTTTATTTTATTACATGCCGTAGAATATGTAAAAAAGAAAAATACAGAAAAGTTACAAAAGAAAGAAAAAGTTACATGCTGCAAAAAAGAAAAATAAAGGAATATATAGTTAAACTTGTTGATTTTGTTACATGCCGTAGAATATAAACATACATCCCCTGACTTTTGACTTAGTCTAAAAGAAAAATAATTATAAGGATATCAAGTGTGTTAAATATAACAGCGTCGAATGGAAAGGCAAGAACCAAACAGGACATCATAAAAACAGAAAAATGTAAAAATGCAGCCAAGTGAATGCATAACTGGAAGGCATATATTTATCCCACCCCCCCACCCCCCAACCGTGCACCCAAGTAATTGCCTAGCATAACTTGTCATTACTTGCAGGAGTGAGAAGCCCATGGACCCAGAAAGAGTTGCAATTCAAGTTGGATATTCGCTAGTTTGATCCTCTAAGGACAGCTACTCTTAGGGAAACACTTACTATTCAAGAGGAAGACTACCCTTTTATACCCAGGGCTTTTTGGATACACTAAATAATTAATAGTAACTATAATAAATAATAAACTAGCACAAATAATTGAGTGAATAAAAATGAAAAGTTTCCAACGCTAGATTAAAAAACCACTACTACTACTACTACTACTACTACTACAAGTCACTGCAGCATCAAAACGCCTGAGGCCAAAACAGCTACGCAAGCTCCCCCCCCCCATCTAAATCTATTCAAAACCTCTGTCTTTATACCCTCACAAAAAGCTCCTTTTTCCCTTAAATCTTTCTATTACAACCTCTTCACACCACATTCGGGGACAACCCACTTTTTGCTTAGCCCTAGACGGTTGGCCGACAAGGACAACCTTTGGCCATCAGTCATCCTTCATCCGCAGAACTTGTCCTAGACATCTCATCCTTTCTCTTATTATAGCCCTAAAAAGCGGGATTGAACCACAATTATAAGAATCTCTTTTTGTTCGACAATCAGTTGATTAACAAACGCAAATGAACTTTCTTAAACTGTTCGGTGTCATATTTTCCCTGACAATTTTTTGCAAATTTTTCATTGGCACTAAAAAGATTAGAAAATAATAAGGCCTCAGATGTTGATAGCGTGGTAAATGAAATTTTAAAACATGGTGCCTAAGAAATTAGAGATAGATTGTTGGTGATTATGAATATGATTTAAAAAAAAGGGAAGTACCTGGCAATTTTAGAAAAACTTGAATTAGACTTTTATATAAGAAAGATGATAAGAGTAAGTGTGGTAACTATAAAGGCATTAACCTGATAACTGTAGGAATAAATTACTTGCTATGATGATACTTTTTAATCCTAGAAACGAAGATGTACATAAAGAGTTAAAAGATAAACAGTGTGGTTTAGAAAGAGGAGGAGATGTGTTGACCAAAATTTCACTCTTCGATTAATAGAGGAATTAAATTAACCCTAATATCAAATTAGGTTCCTTAATTCTTATATTAATTAGTATAATATAAGAATTATCTGAGTGATAAGTATTATGAAAATAAGAAGAATGTAAAGTAAGTGGAGAAAGCATTAAAATAAGAGTGAAAAAAGTGTGAAGTGGAGTCCATGGATAACAATTGCCGAGGATCTGGAAGATGCACCTAGATGACGTAAATAGTAAAATACTGTAATGGCATGTTTATAAATTGAGAGGGAGTAGCTAATCTGGACTTATTCCCGTTAAAGACAGGAACAGGACAACAATTAGTGACATAAAAGAGTTAAAGAGTGATGGGCAGAACATTTTGAAAATTTGCTAAACGGGGATAGACTTACAGGAAATATATAGAGGAATAGGAAAAAGTTTGTGACACTTTGGGTGTGAAGGAAGGATTAGTGACATTAATAAAAGGATTATAAAATAATAAGGTGCTGATATTGTGGTAAATGAGTTTTTCAAATATAGTGAATATGAGGCTAAAAATAAGTTACTGAAGATTATGAATACGATTTTTGAAAAAAGGGGAAGTACCTAGCGATTTTAGGAAACCCCTAATTAAACCCCTGTATAAGAAAGGTGATAAGAGAGAGCGTAGTAATTTTGAGGCATTAGCTTGTAGGTTACAAATTACTTCGTAAGATGATGCTTTTTAGACTTAGAGATGCTGTAGACAAAGTTTTAAGAGGAGAACAGTGCGGATTTAGGGAGGGTAGAAGAAGTGTCGACCAAATTTTCACCCTTAGGTTAATAATTGAGAAGTGGCTGAGTCTTCAAACACCTTTAGTCTTCATTTTACAGATTATGAGCAAGCGTTTGATTTAGCTGATAGAAGAACTTTAGCAAAGATCCTATCCTTGTATACTACACCAGAGAAATTCATTAAAGTAATTAGTGATATGTACAAAATAACATTGTTGCGGTTACGGTAGGAAATGAAAATGGTAACTGGTTTCGTTTCGAATCAGGAGTTGGACAGAGTTGCTTTCTACCCCTGTTTGTATAGATAATTTTGATGGGCTTTATCTGGAGAAACACGGCAAAGGCAATATGGAGAATGGAATCAATGGAAATATAAACTTTCCTAGACTTAAACTATGCTGATAATTTAAGCGTCTTAGATGAATATGTCAATGTTTATAAGTCTAAGTCGCTTAGACTAGGAATAAAAGGTGGTGAAAAGATGATGTTGGATAAAAAGAAGATCAATCAACAGGACAACTTCACGTACATGGGTGGTATTATTAGTGAAGATTGTGCATGCGGTGAAGATGTTAAAAGTAGAGTAGCCAATACCCAGGGTATTTTTTTCACAGTTGAAAATAGTTCGGAAGAACAAAAAGATAGGCCTGCGAACCGAGATTAGAACATTGAATACTACGGCAATGACCGTGGTCAAGCAGGGTTCTGAAACGTGGGCGCTATGCAAGACAGAGGAGGAAGTGTAAGATATTTTCCGGAGGAACTGTTTGCAATTTAGGTACCCGTACTACAGTTAGAAACAGGTGTTTCTATCCCGCTTTCTAGAGCTGTAATTTGACAAAGGGAGTGTTTTCTAGGAGATGTTTTGCTGATGGAGTATTCCAGATTACGAAAAACTATTCTTGCAAAAAATCTAGGGCCGAACGAAAAGCAGGTCTCCCCTGAATGAGATGGGAAAAGGTCGTAAGAAAAGATTTAATGGAAATTGAAATTTCTTGGGTAGGTGTAAAGAGGAACGATTTGCATATATTGGGATGAAGGACAAGCGTGCACAGCTGTGTTGGTCCTATGGGTGCTTGGTGCGGGAGTGACAGGTTAGAAGTAGTAATAATTCGTTTAAATTATGTCTTATATAAATTAATTTGACTACATAAAAGAGCTAACTTCCCCATCACCAATCTACTTTTTGGCAGAAAGACAGTAATTTACACTGAATTCAATAAATGAATTCATCCGAGCCCTTTTCCAAACTCCGAACTGTTTAGAAGAAAGGCTGGAGGGTGGTTAATTTAAAATGTTAAGTTTAATCGTTTGTCAAAATTTAAACTCAAACTTTACACATTTGCATATCCCTTTGAGGGATTCCACACAAGCAAAACAATTTTACTTTCACCTTTTCAGGGACTTTCCAAAAAAACTTAACAGCAACAGCATATATCCAGCAACAATTTTCCTTTCACCTTTTAAGGGACTTTCCAAAAAAAAAAACTTAACAGCAACAGCAAATATCCAGCAACAGTGTATACCCTGCTATGTTTATCAAAATACTGAATACTCAGCTCCTTCCATCAAATGCAATATGAAAAAATAAAAGGCTAAAAAAATAAATCACAACTTGGTTACATATTTTGTCTTTGTTCTCATCCGGATTTCTTCAGGTAACCAATCCTCGGAAAAGTGTTGGTAAATGCCTCAGACTTGGAAAGACAGGAAAGAAGATAAGCTAAGAAATGAAAGCCACCAGTCTTAGTCTATGGATTTAAATTAAATTCTAAATGAACTGTAAATTCTAAAAAAAAAAATTCAAAATACTACAAGTCTAGAAAAATATTATGAGCAGGTTTATTTGACCCGGTATTGTAGATATATGTTGTGAAATAATAATTTTTGTTTGTTTCATTTTTGCTCTTTACTTCTATCAGATTTTTTTACTATTAATTCATGGTAAAGTAGGCAGTTTTCGTTTTCGGACCTATAGAAATTTGTAAACAAACGAGGGGCAAAACAAAGACTAGCTAATAAATAATAAATTTATGCATAATATACCTGCTTTTAGCCTCTTATTGAGAAGTCCAAATGTGTGGCCTTGCTGGGACAGAAGGGTGAAAACAGTATTAATAAACTAATCTGATTAATTAATTAATGAAAAATTTATAAAGAACATTTAAAATTAAATCTAAAAAAAATCTGCCCTAAAAAGACAAATAATATACAGACGATATGCAAATATTATTTCGCAACATATATCTACAATACCAGGTTAAATAAACTAACTCATAATATTTTTCTAAATTTGTAAAATTTAGAAATTTTACTCAAAATTTACAATTTATTTAGAATTTAATTTAAATGCATAGACTAAGACTGATGGCTTTGATGTCTTAGCTTATCTTCTTTCCTGTGTTCCCAAGTCCGAGGCATTTACCAAAACTTTTCCGAGGATTGGTTACCTGAAGAGATTCGGATCAGAACAAAGACAAAATATGTAACCAAGTTGTGATTTATTTTTTTTAGCCTTTTTATTTTTTCATATTGCATTGGATGGAAGGAGCTGAGTATTGAGCATTTTGATAAAGGTAGCTGAGCACATACTGTTGCTGGATATTTGCTGTTGCTGTTAAGTTTTTTTTTGAAAGTCCATTACAAGGTGAAAGGAAAATTGTTGCTGGATATTTGCTGTTGCTGTTAAGTTTTTTTTTTGGAAAGTCCCTTAAAAGGTGAAAGTAAAATTATTTTGCTTGTGCGGAGTCCCTTTAAGGGAATGCCAGAAAGGAAAATTAGTTTGTGTTTGTTTTTAGCAAATGGTATTCAAATAAAAAAAAATATAAAACTCATAAAGAGACTATAGAGGAGAAGAGGGCCTAGGGTCTTTTAATCAGCTTAATCCTGCTTAATCTTTTAATCAGCTTAATCTTGAGTTGAGAAAAGACAAAATCTTCTCTCCGCAACTTTCTAACCAAGATGTAAATCCAAGTAACAATTTTGGCACCAATTAAGATGTTGGTTTGACAGCTTTGCTTTATTAAGTGATCTAGCAAAACGCAAGAGACAAATTCAACAATTTCCACTTATGATAGCCACATTCAAAAGAGTGTGTCTTTTCCGCCAAACAGTTTTTAAAATTTTTTAAGTAATTATAGGTTAAACTTTTAATTAAATTAAATTTATTAATTAAATTTAATAAATTGCATATTAAATTACACACAATTAATGCATTTAGTAAATGTAATAGTTAAATACAATAAATTTAACGTAATATCATTAAATAATTTGATAAGAAATTTAATTAATAAGTAATTAAAAGTTTAACTATTAAGCAACTATTACAAAAGTTACCTGTATTTGACTCAAGACTCCAGAGGCTAAGGAGGACAATTTTCCAGCAACTTTGGTCATACCTTGACGAACACTCTCCCGGACTTCGTCTATATCAGAGGCTTGCAAGGACATATTATTCAGTGGGTATCTTGATCCAAGAAGGACTTCAGTTCTGTTGAAATATTCGGCAGATACTCGGCAATACTCGGAAATACTGGAAGATCCTTCAAAGTGACTGTTGTTGGTCTGACGCTCATACTTAAAACAAAATGTTAGATAAGTGTATGAGCGTGCAATTACATGCAAATGAGCGTGTATGAGTATGAAATGTATGAGCGTGCAAATGACGATAGGGGACGAATTTTGTTTTAAATACAAAAACTTCTGTAAAAAAACCATAGCACTATGCCAAACAGCATTTTTAAGCACTAATAGCCCCTTCTTTTGGCGGTTTCAGAATTATGAAGTTTTTAGCGCAGCACTATATTTTCGTTAGTCTTGCCAAGTTAAACCAAGAAAATAAATAAACAAAAGTATTTAGTAAAATTCAAAAACGCTTTTTGTCAAACAAATATTGATTTAAAAAAAAGCTAAACCTTGAAAGGGAAGCTGATTCTTCTTAAGCTAGACGTATAAAAGGGAGAGGGAGGAGCCCAATATTTTTCATACAGATTAAAATATTAAAAAGTATGAGAATTGAAATTAATTCTCATACATTTATAAAGTGCGTCGACTTTCTAGACTGCCTGCTCAGCGCCACTGTAATAGCACCCTTTCCAGCTAACTGTTTTTTTCCAAAGGTCCCAAGAGGGTTTTATTATCCAAGAGATTTTATTTGGAAAGAAAAAGCAATTGAAAGAAAATTGAAAATATCCAAAAAACTAAGAAAAAACTAATGCAATTTAGGCTACTATTTTCGGAATCTTCAATTTTATTCTTGTTTTAAAGCAAAAACAATTTTAGTTTAGGAGCTAAAATAAAAAAAAGCCACTTAACTTGACATTATTATCAATTCAAATAATAAGGGGCCTTTTTTGCAAAAAAAGCTACTTATTCTTTTTTTCATCTACTTTAAATGCTTAGAATTTTTAAAAGCATATTCTAGGTCTCGAATTAGAGTTGGGGACGTGCCCAGGAAGTGTGGCTTTAGGGCCCACCTTACTCCTCAAAATCCTAAATTTTTCTGAGTTTCAGGGCAGTTTTTATTCAAATTACTAAATAAATGAGTTTTTTATCTTGTCTCCAAAAATTACTTTTCCATTATTGCACCCCCAGCAACAAAACAAATTCTGGGTATTGTTCCTGATTGGAAAAATTATTGAATTTATGGTTGACTAAGCTTGATTAAATTTAGCACTCGCTGTCAAAAAGTTAATACAATAGTAGGCTATGCTAGCCTTCAACTACTAATACTACTACTAACAACTTACAGCAGTAGCAAGTCATCTGAAACAAAAACAACTGCACAGGCTCCTCCCCAACCCAAATTTATTTAAAACTTTCCTTTTTACCGTCTCCAAAGAAGTTTAAATTTCATTCCTTCCTTTTTACCACTTCCCGGCCCATTCATTTAATTTTATTGTATTGTACGTACTTTAAAAATTCTGGCAAGAGCCCATATTTTTTTTTTTGGGGGGGGGGGCTGCAATAATGAAATACAATAATGCTATTGTTTGGAGGATGCTCAATTGGAGAACAGGCATTATTTGGCTTTGCAGGAAGAACATACCCCTATAAATAAAATACAACTTGTAAATATGTTCTCCGAGAACTTACACGTTTCTTTGAACCATTGAAAAAATTGAACACTGACGAAAAAAACTTGGCAAAAAAAAAACATTTAATCTTGTTCAAGTGTTTTTTTCATTTTTTTCGTAAATTTATTTGTGTATCCTTTAATTTAATAAAAAGTATTTATTAATTTTTTGACTTATATCAAAGAGGCTTCAAAACTAAATAAGGATCTTTGTTTCCCGCGCAAAGGAGACAAAGCAAATAAACAAAATCAAGTAAGCAAAGCAGCATCTTATATTACACCCCCCCCCCCAAAAAAAAATATGGGTAAGTGCCTGATTGGAACATACCCGTTTCTTTACAATATAAAACTCTACTTTTAAATTCGTATGCTTATTTAACTGAAATTATAAATGTAACTTTTGTTTTTGAAATATTATTCCTTACAGAAGGGCAAATTAATTTTATTTTTACTGATAACCACCCTTTCTTAACAGGATCATGCCCCGCCCATCCATCCAAAGTTGACATGACCTAGGACATAACAAATTACTTTAGAAGCGAAGTTCAAAGTAACTGAAAATTTCTAAGCTTAAATAATGAAATTACAATTAGGTTTCAGCACCGCCCTGGTGTCAGTATAAGCACCGCCCAAATTGGCTGGTGTCAAACGCATGTGGTATACTTTCTGAAAAAAAAGATCAGTCTTTGCATTCAGGTTAGACAATGGATTATTAAATGACAAATTCAATTCTTTATGTTATATCTGAAAGTTTGCTCCTTCAAAACGAGAAATTTTCAAGAGCTTTGTGCAAAACAAGAAAAAAAGCAAAATTCAATTTGAAGAAAACTTATGTGGTAAAATGTCAAATGGGCATTCGGCAACAGGGTGGTGCTAATCTAGAAATAAGAAAGGACGTTAATTTATTTTCTTAATTTTTTATTTTATTTCATTTTTTTAATTTTAATTTTATATGGTTTTATAATAATATTTTTTTATTTTTTCTTAATTTTGTTTGTCTAGATAATTTGATTTATTTTTTATTTTATTTTTAATTTTTTTTTTATTTTATTTATTTCGCTTAATTTAATTAATTTGATTTATTTTCTTAATTTCGTGCTAGGCTTCTGAAAGCCAGGGTCAGAACTGGCTTGTACTATGCATGAAACTTTACAGACAAGCCTAAAACACGATTGAATTACGTCAGTAGTTTTTTGTTCAGGTTCTCCCTCCCCCCCTCTTCATTTTGAGTTTTGAACCCATTGAACGTTCGGTTCCAAACTAATAAGAGATGTAATTTTGATCAAAACAAAATCGGGCAAGGAAATACAGAAGGAAGTATACAACACTACATAGAGTTTACAGAAAAACTGAAAAAATATGTTTTGAGAAACAGCTGCTGGTAAAAGGAATATTTTGAAATTTCATTGAGATGACGAGATATCAAAATTTAGTGTATGAAACACTTCGCTTGACTTCAAGTCAAGAAATTGGATACAGTTCACTTTTCTGCAATTCAACCCCCCCCCCCCCCACGCAAAAAAATTAGTCCGACTGGTAAAAACATGACAAAAATGCTTATAAACTAATTTTTGATGTGTTTTTTAAAGTTTTTTTTTTAACCACCCCTAATGAAAAAGAAGGCTTACGGTCTTGAATAAGACAACAAAGTTTGATGAAGCAGAATAAAAGGTTTATAAAAATAATAAAAACAAAACAATAATATAACATAACAAACAACCAGAGTATGACAAAACAACTGTATAAAGATTAAAAAAATGATTAAGATCCTCCAGAGCGATTGCTGGCACATAGAACTTTGATTCGACGGTTTAGCTGCTGTGGCTTTAAAGGGACAAATAGCAAGCCTGTCACCCAGCCTAGCTGTCACGCAGATCGATCCCTTTGCCCCGCACCACCAAGCAGGGTTGCCAACTTGCACACTTTTCGTGTGAAATGCACTCTTTTTTACCTCAGAGGGGATGCGGAAAAGTGAAAATCACTCTTTTTGGGCGCCAGTTTTCATTCGCTTTAAACGTCAGTAGTTGGCATATTTGTCAAAAGTGCATTTAACCCAAGGAAATGGGATGCAAACTTGCACTTTTTTCGTGTGAAATGCACTCTTTTTGACTTCAGAGGGGGCACAGAAAAGGGGATGCGCTAAATTTTTGACTTTTGAACTCTTTTTGAGCAAAAATCACTCTATTTTGGCCTTGATTTGCACTCTTTTTAGAAGTCGGCAGTTGGCATTCCCGAATTTCTTCGTAGTTTCATCGCTGTTTGCAAAATTGGAGCTAAATTTAGAACGTGGAACTTCTCTAGTCTTTGAGGTGTAAGACTGCCTCAGAAGATCATCAATTGACCTCAGACTACTCCTATACAAGAATAAATTAAAAGTTAGATTCCTAGAATTTACATTGTTATAACCCCTTCGTTCAAATTTAACGTCACTCGACAACAAAGGTCAATTTTGCACATTCTATTAACCTCTCACGTGAATCAAATTTTAAAAACTTGTCTTCAAAAAGTAACTCATATACCGAGTTATATAATCGGCTCGTACCGACAATACTCGGCTTATTTCTCATCAGTTCGGCAGCTTTTTAAATTCAATTATCCCAACAGTAACACTCTATTTAAAAAAAAGCCTTCCATTTATAAACTACTCATACTACATTACAAAATTGCACTCAATTTTGAATTATTATAAAATATACAACTTAATATTATAACTTAATAGATAACTTAAAATAGATAATTAATTACATAATGAAGAAAATAGCTTAACATTAAAAACAAAATGGAACTATAAACGGAAAACGGGGAAACACAGAAAAGGGTAAAAGACCAGTAAAAAAGACAAAAGATAAAATAAAACGAGAATTCTATCTGTTTCGATACAGTAGTCCTCGACACGGGTGAAAAACAAGAAACCAGTAGGAACAGGAAAAAAGTTGAACAAGGAGCAAAACCCAAAAAGCCAAAAAACTCAAAATATTAATGAAAATCAAATGTATAATAAATAAATAAACGGTATTTGCTTACGAATCTAGGTAATAACACAAATTATTTTTTGCTTTTTCGTCCTTTTTTCAGCTTTTTCCTTTTAATGGTAAATTTAATTACTATTGTATATTTGAATTATTTTATTTTCGATGATAATTTTGATTTTTGGATTATTATCTTTTTTATTGCTCGGCCTTTTAAGTTTTTTGAAGTTCTGTTTTTATTTCTCTGTTTTTTTCAGGTGTACCAAAAACGTCTTACATTGATACAAGCAAAATGTTCACGCTATTGAACAAATACGAATATGTTCCTAATCGACATCAATGTTCAGTAGGGTAATTACATGTATTTATTCTTATATACTGCCCCTTAAAATATTCGAGCTGAAAATGAGTTATTTTATAGTCTGGTCAGGTTAGCAACAAAGTGGAAAAAAAGAGAGATAAGAAAAATAAGAAGAATAGGAATAAGAGAAGGGAAACCGAAGAAAAAGAAGAGACAAGTAAAAACGTGAATGCTGTCAACAAACTACTACGTCCTTTTTGAATATCCATCTGGGGCAAAATGTAATCTCCAAATGGAGTAGAATGAGGTCATAAGAAAGGGAAAACAGAAGAAAAAGTGTAAATGCTGTTAATTTTTTTTCAAAATTTTTTAATTGGCACGTAAATCGAACCCGACTCTCTCAGAGCTTGTGAAAGTCTTTTCGAAAAATAAAATATAACATTTTAAAAACGAAGGATGATATTCTGAAGAAGATTTCGGACGTCCTTTTTGGACATCCGTCTGGGGAAAAATGTGATCTCCCAAGGATCTCTCTAAGAGCTTGTGAAAGTCTTTTCGAAAAATAAAATAAAACATTTTAAAAACAAAGGTGATATTCTAACGATGATTTCGGGCTTCCTTCTTGAACATCCATCTGGTGAAAAAGGTAATCTCCAAATGAAGTAGGAAGAGGTCATAAGAAAGGAAAAACAGAGGAAAAAGTAGTGAGAGAAAATGTGAATGCCGTTAATTTTTTTTTTAGTTTTACAAATATTAATACACAACTGGTTTATTCATATAATGCACTTTTTAAATTATAATGATAATCGATTTACATAGACATAACTCTTCAAATAATATTGGAGGGTTCTTTTATTATTCGTTTCAACGAAGTTATTTATATATACAGTTTCTTCCACTAATATTGGGTTTTAATTTCAATATGGGTGCATCATCCGGCAGTGCCGCCTTTGAACTCTGAGATGTAAGCATATCGACAAGTTGAAAATTTTCCCATGACGAAACATTTGAGCTGAGAAATTTGAGTTCAAACACTATATCATTTTTACCGCTTTCAGGTGTATTTAAGTGCATTAAATATACTAATAATTGGTTTGGGAGGTGCAGGCCCTCCAGTGTTGCAGTTATTTAATTCCTTCGCATATTTTGTCGAATGACTTTCCGGTATAACTCTGATAATAACAACGGGTCATTTATTATTGTTACTACAGAGAAAGTTAAGTTTACGTGCGATTGGCAACAGCATAGTTGCTCGTGCACGATTATGTCTAAACCAAGGAATATTTTTCTTCCAAAATTTTCGTCTTCTTTGAAGAAATTCAGGGTTATTTTCTTTATGTCTTTATATTCTCTTGGGATAACTTGAAAAATGGTGGATCCCGTTGAAGGATTTATTGGATTCAGATACGTGTTCTTTACACAGTTGGCGTATAAGGCCTTAAGGAAGCTTTCACCTTTTAGCATATGTCCTCGGTCAATTAGTATGGAGAGAAATCTAATGGGCCAAATTGTAGTTATGTTGTTATCATCTTGATCATACCAAATATTGTCGGCGATATAATCAGACAACAAGCTATATTTTGTTGTTGGGATATTTTGTATTAAAATTCGGAAGGCCAGGTTGGCACTTAGTCTAGTGTGTTCGAGTGTTCTTGTCATTGTACGAGCACTAACACAAAAAAAAGGACGCATATTGATTAATTTTTCAATTTTTGATGGCCAACTATAGAGAAAGTGTTTTCGCTGACAAAAATTGTTGTACCATAGATTAAAATCGTAACTAACGATTAGCTAAATGAAACATTAGTTTTATCATCGTTAGCAAAAATAGCAGGACCTATACAGCCGATAGGCAAAGGGCAAAATAATCGTCACAAAACCTTAACAATTGCAGCAGTAAATTCAACCAAATTATCTTAAAACGAGTCAAAGCGTACGAAAATGAACCGCGCAATTGAAGTATAAGAGGGATAACCTGTAACGATGGGATTAACAGAATAAAAACTTTCTCCTAGACCAGACGATTACTTAACTTTCAAGAAGTTTTGAAGTGTAATTGAAAAATAATCACAAACCTGTAAAGCCAAATGCGAGACTCGTCTCGAATAAAATTATTCGCTTACAATAATTGCAATAATACAGCAATCAGTCGTATATTATATATAAGGGACAAGCAGTTTACTATAATAGCCTACCAAAAAGGGCAAAAGCATAAAGAATCATTAAAATCCTAAAATATCGTATCTCGCAAATAAAGGGATAGGGCATAATATTTAGAGTGATACCAATGTGTAAAACTAGGCTAATGTCTCTTTAACAATAGCAGATATTATTCTGCTTCAGAAATCAGACAATAAATAATAGGCCTTGAAGAGGAGGGTCCGCTAAAAATTAATGCAATAATTAAAACCCTTTCGTTAAAGGGAACTTTTGAAACTAATCTGCGCTATAGTTACCTGTAAAAATAAGCCGATTCTTAGCCTAACTCTCGAGAAATTGCAAAAAATAGCATTTTTTTTTTGCAAAAGTGAAAGAAAATATGACTAATATAGGCCTGTCAAAGTACAGACTAGTAACCAAGACTAATCACATACTAACCAATTGATGTAAAAAATAAGAAGATTCTTCCGAAAATAATCGTAATTCATGAATGCTCGTATATCAAGACAGTATTTAATAATTTTTACTAACCTTATAAACTAGTCACGGCCTTAGTAATTGCTAAACTTTATCCCCCAAAGAAGAAATGTAACATAAACTAGTCAACGACATATTATTCACCAAAGTCAAGCTTTACGAAATGCAAGTTAGTTAAGAGTTCAAAAAATACGTATTCACTAAGGCACATATGGGTATGAACTAAAATTAACAAAATAAAGACGAACATTTATATGAAGTATAAATGAGTCAAGGATAATTTTTAATCTAATCAAGGGAAAGTGGAAGCCATAAACCGCCAAAATTTTATGAATAGGTGAACAGGATCCAAGTATCTGTAAAGTATTAATAACGGCCCAAAGTTAAAATTTGTTTTTGTCGGAAACATGTTTGTAAAATCCTGAATTGGAAGATATAACAATAAGGTTTAATACCCTTAGAACTTTCTCTTCAAATCAAACCCAAATGAAAGGCTAAGCTAGTAGGAAAATATCGCGACAGAACCCCCCCCCCCCATGCCTTTCAAAAACTAACCTGACAAGTGTGTGTCCAATAAAAGTCATTCATACACCTGCCATTTACCCGTTCCCCAGCCATTTAAACATTTGCCTCTCAATTACTTGGACTATCTGTCTTGGCTTTTCTCTGTCTACAATTACCCAGCCCAGTCTTGTTGCAACCTATGCAACCTTTTGCCTAAAATACTTGATAACTTCAATTCAAAATCAAAATCAACCTCATTACCGCATCTTCAACATGGAAGTGGTACCCCATAATGGGTTAGGATTCGGCACAAGTGCCTCCCACCAGGCATTCCGTTGTTTCAATTTTATGCAGATATCGAACTGAGCCCAAGTCATTTCGCACCCTTCGTCATGTCACAAGAAGTAAAAAATGCCCAACAATTTGAAGAAAAAATTACAAAAACAATGATAAATAAATTCGGCTTTGATAATGGCATCGATAACGACGGCTGTGGAATTGCTCATAAAATTTCTCAAGAAAATAAAAATGACCTAGCATCATCAGAAAGTGAAAATAAAAAAGAAAACAAAAAGTCAAATATCAGTTTCAACCAGTTGGCAAGTTTAATCTTCCAAAAGAGAACAGAAAAAAATCGAAGGTTGTGGAATTGCTTAAAAAAAATTCTCAATAAAATAAAAATGACCTATCATCATCAGAAAGCGTAAAATAAAAAAGAAAACACATAGTCAAATATCGATTTCAATCAGTTGGCAAGTTTAGTCTTACAAAAAAGAACAGAAAACTCAAAGAAAATGTCCGAAAAGAGCTAGCCAGTTTGGAAGACGCGAGGTCATTCCTCGACAAATACGGCTCGCACTACCCTGCCCCTGACAGTATGTTTCATTACGGGGGAGTTGAAATAACGATTTATTGTATTCATTTACTTTTTCCAGGTAAACCAGAAAAAGATGGGCCAGCGTTGCCTCGAATTTCCAGCGAAAGAATCGAATTTCCCATTTATGAGGGTTTTTACTTCAGAAAGACTGGTTGCGCTCAATGAGACCAATAAATATATTTCAATCAGTCAATTTTTCAGTGATGCCTACGAGTTCAATTATATTTGCATTATCTTGGATCGTCTTAAAAAGCTTCTTGGATATGTTCCTCTTGGTCCAGTAAATCCTACGCAAGTTTCAAGCGAAGTTCTTCAAACATTAAACGTATTTCTGGAGAAACAAACTGTGAGAGGAAGCAAATTGCTGGTTATCTGCACCAGCTCCGAAAGGGCGCTTTTAAAGGAATTAGGAATGCTGCCGTTATTTTCTTCTATTCTGTCTGTCCCAAATCTAGAACAAGTGGATGAAATCATTCAAGTCCTTGAATAATCCAAGATATTTAGTAGAGAAGACATCAATCAAATAAAGGAAGCAATCGGTCATAGAAGGTTGTGTATTGGGATCAAAAGACTTCTAACTCTGATAGATCACTGTCGGGATGCTGAACCTAAAGACCGCCCCAAAAATTTAGTAAAGATGCTTGAAAAGCAGTATATTCCAGAGATGGAATATACTGTGTGTGGAATATAAGTGAGAGAAAACTTGAGTATTGAATCTAGGGTTACTGATACCCTCTTTTTTTAACATGACTCTACCTTTTAACCTTTCTTATATAAAACATTATATGGCCAGGAACGGTGGAAATTCCTTCCCAATCACATACCACCACTGTCTCCCGTGAGCGAAAATACTCCTGAAGTACTTGTCATAAAATTTTTTGGTTTTGGTGGTTGTGTTTAAGGAATGTGATTTCTGTTTCTTTGAGTTTGTACATGTTTTAATTTGTACCTAAGCTTTGACAAATGTTTAAAACAGCGTGCGTATTGATTGAACTAATGAATGATTGCGTTTTGATTGATTTAATTTAATTAAAGTCTATTATACACCTCACAACTGTTTTCTGATTTCACTTTACGTTGCTTACAACAAGATGAAATGCTGTGGCGAACCTCAATTATATTTTACGAACATTTGAATTGGTTCCGTAAGAATGTTTTTCAGTTTGATACCCAAAAACGGTAATAAAAACTGGAAAACATCCATGTATGTGAGATATTAAAAAGACGTTACTTCGAATAAATTAGCTTGAAAAAACTTAAATTTAAAACCATAAATCAAATGATCTGAGTATCAGGCTTTTGCATTCAATAGGTTCCAGAAAAAGAGATTGATGCCTCGAATTCCCAAACCTCTGAACGAAGAAAGCTATATAGGAGTTTTGAGATTTGCCGCCCCAAAGCAGCTCAGGCGCGTTCCCAGGTGGCGGATAGGGTAAAGTCCTCCAGATATGGGGGATTCCTTCGAATAAACAATAAGAAGACGCGGACCAAGGGGGGACCCAGTTTCTGGGTGTCCTTAAATATAACTGGGACCACTGACTCTAGAGCCAAACACAGTTAAGGAGGAACTAAAGCCCCTTTTGTGGTTCTTGGATGGACCCATTTGCACGAGCAAACGCCTCGAAAGAGTCAAATCCTTGTCACAGCTATGGGTTAATTGTCAGCGAGTAGAAAGCTGTGAGAGTGGAATACTCTCAACATGGAGGAAATCAGCCTCCTGCAAAAGACAGAGAGGAGTGGCTTGCCGCTGTCCTACAATAGCCATGAATCCCTCTTTTTTTAAGTTATGAATCAGTTGAAAACAAAGAGACAAAACCGTGCTACCATGTCCGGGGTAACCGACGGAAGGAAACATATAACAGTGAATGATAATGTTACCGCGTACGGAGGAGCCGACGATCTGACAACTTCAGACGAAGATATGTGAACTCGGCAGACGATGACGATTCCCATTGAGGATGATAGCACTCTACCAGGAGAAACCCCTATTCTGAAAGATCCGTTCTACCTGGGGACTTTGAATGTGCGAACTTTGGCAAAGCATAGGAAACTAGAGCTAATTGTCAAAGAGCTCGAGAGGTACAGATGGGACGTTATTGGTCTCTCGGAAACTCACTTGCCTGGTTCAGGAGAACAAGGATACGGCGACATCATACTTTCATACTCTGGCAGACCTGATGGCAAACACCGACAAGGCGTTGGTTTTCTCCTGACACGCAAAGCGAAGCGCGCACTCATAGCCACAAAGTTAGTCTCAGAGCTCCTTATGATGATTCGGCTGCGAGCGAAAGTACAAAAAATCACCGCCATCCAAGTGTACGGCCCCGACTCCTCAAGACCTCATAAAGAAGTTGACATCTTCTATCAACAACTTCAGTCTCTAACTGATGAAGTCCCAAAGAAAGATCTCCTCATAATAATGGGTGACTTCAATGCTATCACCGGAGAAGCCACACAGCTTGAAAGTGATGTCTTAGGAAGATTCGGTCTTGGGAGGCGAAACGCACGTGGCGAACGTCTAATTGAGTTCTGCAGGGATAATGATCTCTTTGTTACGAACTCAATGTTCAAACATAGAAAGTGAAGAAAGGCAACTTGGATATCCCCATATGGAAAGACGAAAAATCTGATTGATTATGTCCTCATCTCAAAACGGTGGAAGTCATATGTCAAAAATACCACCGCCTTGCCTGGGGAAGATTTCGATTCAGATCTTGTCCTTGTAATGAGCACATTGGCAAAACTCCGACTGAAAACCCTTCCTGTAAAGAAAAATAAGATCCCAAGACTCCGCACCGATAAACTGAAAGAACCCACCACACGCACCACTTTCCTGCAGTCATTAGAAGAAAGTCTTGGTCCTATACTTGAGTCACTCCCGTCGACCATAACCCCTGACATCTTAGATGCCCTAGTTGAGAAACTGAACACAGCACTCATAGATACAGCTAAGGAAATCTTAGGCCACAACCATAAAACCGATACGCCCTGTATAACATATGATATTCTTGATCTTTGTTACAAACCGTGACAGGTTTGCAACAAGTAAGCCCAAGAAAATAGAAATATATATAACCAAATACAGCGGACGGTAAACAAAAAGATTCGAACTGCCCTCAGAGATTACATAAGTGAGAAATGTTAATCCTGCGAGGAAGATTTAAAGTCAGGAAACCGCCACAGAATGTACAAAACAGTCAAACAATTCTCCCCGAAAAAGTCCGCCATCGCTACTAGCGTCCTGGACAAGGGCGGTAAGCTCCTCAGTGACAGCGAGGCTATTAAAGACAGATGGAAAAGCCACTTTGAAGAGAAACTGAATCCGCTTCTTACTTGTAACCATAATGTGCCATTAGGATTTTCCAAGTAGAAATGTGACCCTAGCCCCCCACCTTTACTTAGTGAGATAAAAGTGGCTCGTAATGGTTTTAAGAGAAACACGTCACTAAGTCCAAAAAGTTCCCCTGCGGTGCTTCTGGAATTTTGATCTCATCTACTAGAGGACCTATCGAATGAAGAAGTTGTCACAGTATGGCAAGTAGGCGTTTTCCCAACCTCATGGGCGACGGCAGTCATCGTACCGCTCCATAAGAAAGGCCCTAAAAACGACTGTGAGAATTACCAGCTCATAAGCCTTACAAGAAACCCAATTAAAGTCATAACAAGGATCCTTCTAAACCGAATCAGAGCCATAACAGACCAAATCATCAGCGACTATCAGGCTGGTTTTTGCCCTGGACGGTCTACCACTCACCAGATCTTTGTAGTGAGGCAACTCGAAGAAAGGTACCTTGAATTTGGAAAAGAAATCCTCCAACTATTCATTGAGTTTAAGCAGGCCTTCGATCTAGAATGCCGAAATGGACTTTGGCATATACTAGTCCACTATGGCGTTCCTGAAAATATAGTCAACATAGCCAAAAATATGTACGACAATTACCGTAGCTGTCTTCAGACCCCAGAAGGCCAAACAGAAGAGTTCGCTACAACTTCGGGCGTGCTACAAGGTTGCATACTTTCACTGCAAAATTTTCAAGCTGTTCTTACATGCCATACTGTCCATGCTTGAGAACAATATAGGAGTGACCGTTAACGGTACAAACAGCGGTACCCTAGCTTTTCCTGACGACACCGACAAGCTAGCAGAAATTGAGTCCAGTCTACAAGCCCAAGCCTCCGAACTTGAAACAGCCGCAAATAGCTTTGGTATGTTCATAAACCCAAAGAAGACCAAAGCGATGCGCACCACAAAAGACCTAAACCCACCCACTGTCCATGTCGTAGTAAGTGGTGAAGAAGTTGAATCGGTAACCAAGTTCGTGTACCTAAGGGGCTTAATATCATCATACAACAACTACTCCGACGACAAAAAACCAAGACTTGCCCTAGGAAGTGCAAGCTTCAAGAGGCTACTCCCCCTCTTTAAAAATAAACACCTATCTATGCAACTGAATCTTCGACTCTCTAATCATACCTGTTGTCATGTATGCCTGCGAGACGTGGACACTGAAAGTCGAAGATGAACGCAGAATTTCGGCTTTCGAGACAAAAATCCTCCGACGCATTGCCGGGATCAAATACCAAGACAAAGTCTTGAAAGAAGATCTTCGGAAACAACTGATGCGGAAAATTACTATTCTCGAAAAAGTGCACCTGCAGCAACTTAAGTGGCTGGGCCAAATACAGCAAATGGAGAACTCGCGCCTGCCAAAAGTTGCCTTCAAAGGAAGGGTCCACGGTAGCCACCCACCTCGAAGACCTAGGAAGAGATGGCGTGACAACTTCGGAGATGACCTCTTATGCCTTCTGAGACAAGCTGATGACTGGGCTTTGTACAGGAAACTTATCCAGGCTTGTGTGAAGGATATGGCCCCATCGCGACCCTTGAGGACGTCCGGACATAAGTCAAGTTCCAGGTAAACCAGAAAAAGATGAGCCAGCGTTGCCTAAACGCCACCCTAAAAAAGAGAAACCAAAAACAGAGAATGCTTGTTTAAAATTTAGTAATTGGTTTTCTTTTGGCAACTCAAATTATAACTTTAACTATGGAGACAAAAACGTTAATCGTGTAATAAAATATAAAAAGAAAGTTATAACTGACGATAATGCAGAACAAGAAGAAGAAGAATAAGTCATCAGAAGAAATATTTTTTCCAGGGGGGTCCACAGGGTCGGAAAAAGGTGTAGGGAGGGGGGGGGGATATGGGAACCGTTCTTTTTTGTCCAAATTCCAGCAAACTACAGAAAAAAGGTGAAATATGAAGACATAAAGGCAAAACTCCAGAAAAAGGTGAGATATGAAGACATAAAGGCAAAACTCCAGAAAAAGGTGAAATATGAAGACATAAAGGCCATGTCCGGAGGACTTCTGCGGGCTCTACCTAAAGGAATATAAAGAATATCCAAATTCCAGCAAACTCCAGAAAAAGGTGAAATATGAAGTCATAAAGGCCATTTCCAGAGGACTTCTACGGGCTCCACATAAAGGAATATAAAGAAGGAGAAATAAAATAGAAAAATTTGTGCATTGCACTAATCCGTTATTTGAATTTTATGCAGATATCGAACTGAGCCCAAGACATTACGCACCCTTCGTCATGTCACACGAAGTAAAAAATGCCCAGCAATTTGAAGGAAAAATTACAAAAACAATGAAGAATAAATTCTGCTTTGATGTTGGCATCAATATCGAAGGCTGTGGAATTGCTGAAAAAAATTTCTCAAGAAAATAAAAATGCCCTATCATCATCAGAAAGCGTAAAATATAAAAGAAAACACATAGTCAAATATCGGTTTCAACCAGTTGGCAAGTTTAGTCTTACAAAAGAGAACAGAAAACTCAAAGAAAATGTCCAAAAAGAGCTGAAAGAGCTAGTCAGTTTGGAAGACGCGAGGTCATTCCTCGACAAATACGGCTCGCACTACCCTGCCCCTGACAGTATGTTTTATTACGGGGGAGTTGAAATAACGTTTTATTGTATTCATTTACTTTTTCCAGATAAACAAGAGAAAGATGGGCCAGCGTTGCCTGGAATTTCCAGCGAAAGAATCGAACTTCCCATTTATGAGGGTTTTTACTTCAGAAAGACTGGTTGCGCTCAATGAGACCAATAAATGTATTTCAATAAGTCAATTTTTCAGTGATGCCTACGAGTCCAATTATAGTTGCATTATCTTGGATCGTCTTGAAAAGCATCTTGGATATGTTCCTCTTGGTCCAATAAATCCTACGCAAGTTTCAAGCGAAGTTTTTCAAACATTAAACGTATTTCTGGAGAAACAACCTATGAGAGGAAGGAAATTGCTGGTTATCTAGACCTGCTCCGAAAGGGCGCTTTTAAAGGAATTAGGAATGCTGCCGTTATTTTCTTCTATTCTGTCTGTCCCAAATCTAGAACAAGTGGATGAAATCATCCAAGTCGAGAATACATCAATCGAAATAAAGGAAGAAATCGGTTATAGAAGGTTGTGTATTGGGATCAAAAGACTTCTAACCCTCATAGATCACTGTCGGGATGCTGAACCTAAAGACCGCCCCAAAAATTTAGTAAAGATGCTTGAAAAGCAGTATATTCCAGAGATGGAATATACTGTGTGTGGAATATAAGTGAGAGAAAATTTGAGTATTGAATCTAGGGTTACTGATACCCTCTTTTTTAACATGACTCTACCTTTTACCCTTTCTTATATAAAAAATTGTATGGCCAGGAACGGTGGAAATTCCTTCCCAATCACAGACCACCACTGTCTCCTGTGAGCGAAAATACTCCTGAAGTACTTGTCATAACATTTTTTGGTTTTGGTGGTTGTGTTTGGTGGTGTTTGGTGGTTGGTGGTTTCTTTGAGTTTGTATATGTTTTAATTTGTACCTAAGCTTTGACAAATGTTTAAAACAGCGTGCGTAATGATTGGACTATTGAATGATTGCGTTTTGATTGATTTAATTTAATTATAGTATTATTAGTAAAGATGATGGGAGCAGTGAAGATGTTAAAAGTAGAGTAGCCAAGGCTCAGGGTGTTTTTTCACAGTTAAAAAAAGTTTGGAAGAATAGGAAGATAAGTCTGACAATCAAGATTAGAATATTAGAAGCTACAGTGATTATAGTGGTCAAATATAGCTCTGAAGCATGGGCGCTCAGAAAAGCGGATGAAAATTTGCTAGATGTTTTACAGAGAAATTGCTTAAGGATTGTTCTGGGTACCCGGCTGACTGACCGTATTTCAAACAATAGGCTGTACGTGGGAGGACGTCATAAAGAAAGATTTGCAGATACGGGAACTTCGTAGGTGGGTGTGAAAAGTGAGGCTTTGAGTAGACTGGAATGGAGGAGGATCGTGTGTATCTGTGTTGGCCTCAGGCGGTTTGGTGCTGCGGTGAGTTGTTAGTAGTAGTAGTAGTTATGACACTAGTGTGACCATGGTAAACTTGGTTTTGAATCTTGGATAGCACAATTTTTTCTGAATGTATATTGTCTTTCGAGTGCCCATTCATTTCAAACGGTGCCCAAGTGCATTTAATTTTATTTTTAGGAAAGAACAGTGAATTGCTAGACCGAAATCAAAAGCCTGGCAGTTCTGTTGCTATTGAAGAAGCCGGTTGTACTTCATTGAACACAGTCCATGTAGCTGGTCCTCCCAGCGGACCTGGTACTTTGAATGTCAAAAACAAGTTATTTTTTTGGAAACAAAAACTATTTATTCGGTCAAAACGTGTCTATTGAGAAGAAGAAATTAGGAGTTCGATACAAAAAATCAACAGGCGAAGAAGAAATAAGGAAATCAGGAGAAACAACAGGCTAAGAAGAAACAAGGAAATCAGGAGAAACGCCACCAAGAAGAGGGAACATCTTGTCAAGAGGCAAACACTGGATAGAAAAACGATGTCAAGAATTTATTAACTCGTTGACAGTGTTCGAGTTATTGTAAATTTTTTTAATAAGGAGTTAATAATAGGAATTACTTTTAAAGTTTCTATGCGTCTATGCCTATAGTTTCCCTTTTTCTGCAGTCTCGTCTTCACACGGTTGATTCTTATCAGATAACTTTGTTTCCAACGATTAGCAAAGCAGCAAAGAGTGGGGTACTTCTCTGTTCGTTTAAATTGCCGTTCGAGATTTTCCTGTGTTTCAAAAAAGATTGTCAAAAAATTGTCAAAGAAAAAAAAAACGATTTTATTGTCCCTTCTACCCCTTTAAGTGGCCGTATAAGATTTTTCCGACGGGCAATTTTAGCAGATTTTGGATATGTTGTTCAGCAATTTTTTCTGAATATTTTAGTGTAAAAAATAGCTTCCTAAATGTCAAAAATGGAAAAACCTATTTTTTTGCTCCCTTCCACCCTCTTTAAGCAGCCCCACAAGGTTTTCTCGGCGGGCCATTTTAGCGGATTTTGGATGTTGTTTAGCGATTTTATCTGAACTCTTTGGTGTTCATTAGATTATGCTGATGATTTAAGCATCCTAGATGAAAGTGTGAGAAAATGAATGAACTTTTTGAGGTTTTGAGAGTTCAGGGTGCTAGAATGGGTTTGAAAATTACTGTTAAGAACAGTAAGTCACTAAGGCTAGGAATTAGTGAAGATAAAAAAGAGACGTTGGGTAATGAAAAGATTGATCAGGTGGGCAGCTTCACTTACCTTGGTAGTGTTATTAGTAAAGATGATGGGAGCAGTGAAGATGTTAAAAGTAGAGTAGCCAAGGCTCAGGGTGTTTTTTTACAGTTAAAAAAAGTTTGGAAGAATTGGAAGATAAGTCTGACAACCAGGATTAGAATATTAGAAGCTACAGATACCCGTTTTTTTTTATAAAAAACGGATACCCATATTCACATTCTAAGCTTGATTATCATATCTAGAAGAGAAACATATTTTTTTTTAAGTTCGATTCTTCCTCACCAAGTATTTTAATAAACAATAAAAACCTTTCGCGTAAAGAGCGAGGCGTTGATTAGGGGACAGCCCCTTTCATATATAAAATTTATGTCCGTTTGAAGTTTTAATGTCATTCCTTACTTTCAGTTAGAAAAAACTTTTTTATTGTTTTTTATTTTAGCAGTATCAAAATCTAAATGAACTTGTGTAGTGTTCAACTTAAAAATAAAATTCTTGACTATGAATGATGTTGGGAAACTGCATTCGAAATGCTTTAATCTCATTTCATAAAGACGATACTTTTGTCAACAAATGAAGAACCGTGCATTTTGCAATTGTATTGTGTGTGTTGTGGTTTTTATCCAAAGTAACGCAAGAGACGAAATTTAACAAACAACAGAGTAGTGAAGAATTATGGTGTGCAAAGTAATTTTGGTAGGGATAGTCACTAAAGATAAATCAGTAGGAGTAGCGCACCGTGAATAGGTGATTTTCGGAGATTCGGGGAACCAAAGCTTTTTTCGGGGTGAAACAGATTTCGGGGAAATCTCCGAAAATTGGGAGACAGTGCAAGCCCTGCTTGATTTCTAATCAGGAATATCGAAACACTTGTACACACGAGAAAAGAAAAGCTCCAACTTTGCGGTTGACGCAAAAAAATTGCCCCAAAATTAATTCAAAGTCAGCCAAACACCGTCTCCTCTGCCAGCGGTGGCGTTGCGACACTAGTGACAGTCAACTGGGTCCCTTGCTGGGAGTATTCCGTCAACTTGCCAGCATAGCGCCGGTGTCTAGTTCTATCCCCGTTTATATGGATTATTTTAATGGATTTTGTCTTAAGGAGCACAGGAAAGGCAATGGGAGACCACGGAATCAAATGGGGAGGAAAGTCTTATGGACTCAGATTATACTGATGATTTAAGCATCCTAGATGAGATTATGCTGATGATTTAAGCATCCTAGATGAAAGTGTGAGAAAATGAATGAACTCTTTGAGGTTTTGAGAGTTCAGGGTGTTAGAATGGGTTTGAAAATTAATGTTAGGAAAACTAAGTCACTAAGGCTAGGAATAAGTGAAGATGAAAAGGAGACGTTGGGTAATGAAAAGATTGATCAAGTGGGCAGCTTCACTTACCTTGGTAGTATTATTAGTAAAGATGATGGGAGCAGTGAAGATGTTAAAATTAGAGTAGCCAAGGCTCAGGGTGTTTTTTCAAAGTTAAAAAAAGTTTCGAAGAATTGGAAGATAAGTCTGACAACCGAGATTAGAATATTAGAAGCTACAGTGGTGAAAGTGGTCAAATATAGCTCTGGAGCATGGGCGCTCAGAAAAGCGGATGAAGATTTACTAGATGTTTTACAGAGAAATTGCTTAAGGATTGTTCTGGGTACCCGGCTGACTGACCGTATTTCAAACAATAGGCTGTACGAAAAATGTGGTTCAATACCGCTCTCTAGGGCTATAATTAAAGAAAGGTTGAGGTGGTTAGGGCACGTTGTAAGGATGAAGGATGACAGATTGCCAAGGATTTTCCTTTTCGGCCGAACGTTTATGACTAACTAGAAAGCAGGTTGTCCTCGGTTGGGGTGGGAGGATGTCGTAAGGAAAGATTTAAGGAAAATGGGTTATTCCTGGGAGGGTCTTATGACTGGAGCTTTAAATAGATTGGGTTGGAGGAGAAGTGCGCGTAACTGTGTGTTGTAGCATTAATCTGGTTTCGTTTTTGCTTATGTCCTTGATTATGGCGAGCGTTGTTAATTGTATTTGAAAATATAGTTAGTCCAAATGGGCCGTAAAAAATTACTTAGTATTCGTACTTGATACCTTTTCTTCAAGTTTGGTATTAATCTTGCATTACTTTAATGTCTAAACACTAACGTATAAAAAGTAACCGGGTCATCTCGACTTTTTAAACACAATGTTAGGCTTGCCTATCTGCTACGGATACAGCACCATAAATGGAAAAAGAGAATTACAATCCATAGACCTTTACGCAAATTTAAAAAAATGACGCTCTTATATTTAAAATTGTTAAATTTCCAATATATTGAGTATAAGATCCATGGGGAAAAAAACACCCTCGTCGTCAGAAATACCATTAAAGTTTTCTCTGCTTCGTGTGTTTAGTATATTTATTAGCAGCATATCTAAACTGTCCTAATTGAAAGTTTTCTTTGTTATTATTCTTTCATTTCATTTTACAAATGGAAAGTCTGTACCGTCTAAAAAGCAATTTTGTGGTCAGTAGAGTAGGTACGCTCAGTCAGGGCACTGGAAGAGGTATATGATATTTCCTTGTGGGGTTTCCAAAGTGGAAAAACCCGCATTTTTGGCCACCGATCGTAAGGAAAGTCTTTGGACGTTCTTGGCGGAATCTCAACTCGCCATGTCATCGCCCTATGTGGAGATGTAAAACTGAAAATAATGACCCAGTATCGCTTATGTATATTTTAAGGGCAGTAAAGTATTCACCACAAGTGAAATTCTAAGCAACAAAATGTTCTATGTTTTGTCCTGTCGTATTGCATTTTATCTTCTTTTTTTCTTTAAAGAATAACAATGATAATACTACTACTGCTACTAAAAGCTCACTGCAGCACCAAGCCGCCTGAGGCCAACATAGCTACGTACACTCCTCCTCCATTCCAATGTAATGAAGGTCCCCCTCTCTAAGCCCTCACAGGAAATTCTTATTTCAGTAGATTTACCCTCCTACCCCATTCGGACTCAACCTGCTTGCTTTTATCGCCTTGGTTGAAGGTAATAATGATAATAACTGTAGCAAAAAAAAACCGGCTCAGATGCAGACTTGCCAAAAGGCAAAACTAGGGCATATATATCACCACCTTGTTTCTTTTTGCAGAGGTCGGATTGCGACAGGCAAACTAAGACTGTCGTCGCTTTGGAACAGCGAAAAGCAAGACCAGGTCAGTTAGCTCTACCCTACGGGTCTCTGCGCAAGAGTTTCTTCCTGCCATATCAAAAAAAAATGCGTTAAGAACCATATATATCCCCAGGGTATAACTTATAACGCCTGTTCCTGGGCCCTGGGGGGTTGTGTCGACCCTGGAGTTGTAATATCTGATGGTTGAACTATTTTTAAGAAAATGGTCACCTGAAAGTTTTATCGGATGGGTTTATCCATCAAATACACCCTAAGGGGTGGAAGGCGGGAGGGGTTAGTTGCCCTCCGATCTTTTTTCACTCTGAGGAAATGAAATACAACATTTAATTTCCATTCAAATGAACACTCTCTGAAGTTTATACGAACATACCTTCCATAAGAAACATATATTCCCCCAGAGCCATACTTACAACGCCTGCCCCAAACCTCGGGGGGGGGGGGTGTCGATACAGGAGTTTTTCTTATCTGACCTTTGAACTATTTTAACGAATGAACATACGTAAAGAAGTTTTTGTTATATGATCTTAGAACTATTTTTAACAAAATGGCTACCTCAACTTTTTTTATCAGATTTATTTTGGGAAAAAGGGCTTGGGGGGACGCAGTTGCCGGGGATCCGTGGACACAGGAATTTTTCTTATCTGACCTTTGAACTATTTTTAATGAAATGGTTATTATAAAAACTTTATCGGATGGGCTTTGGGAAAAAAAGGTGTGTGTGGGGAGGGGGGGGCTAGTTGCCCTCGGATATCTTTTGACTCTTAAAAATTGAACTAGAACTTTCAATTTCAAAAAATGAGCCCCCTCTGAAGTTTATACGAGCATCCTTTTATAAGAACCAAATACGCCCCCAGGACAACAGTTACAACGCCTATCCCCTGAACTCTGCGGGGAGCTTTTGTTATCTAATTTTTGAACAATTTCCAAAACACTGGCTATCTCAAAATTTGTGGAGGACGGGTTTTGGAAAAAAAGAGCGTGGGGGGGGGGCTAATTTAACTCTCTTTAATCTTAAAAATTGAACTAGAACTTTCGTTTTCCAATCAAATGAGCCCTCTATAAAGTTTATACGAGCATCCCTTTCATAAGAACCGTACATGCCCTTAGGGAATAACTTAGAACGCCTTCCCCTGTGCCCTGGGGGGTTCTATTGAAACCTGATTTTTTCTTATCCGACCTTTTGACTATTTTAAACAAGAATTCTATCTAATAATTTTCATAAGATGGGTTTTGAAAAAGAAGGCGGGGGGGGGGGGCTAGCTGCCCTCTGATCTCTTTTGAATATTAAAAAGTGAGCTCGAACTTTCAATATCCAATCAAATGAGCCCTCTTAAGTTTATACGAGTATCCCTTTTTCATAACAGTATATGCCCCAGGGCGTAATTTAAAACGCCTACCCCCGGGCCCTGGGGGCTGTGACGACACCTGAGTTTTTGTTATCTGACTTTGGAGAATTTTTAACTTAATGACTATCTCAAAATTTTTATTGGATGCATTTGGGGAAAAAGGGGAGTGGGGGGGCTAGTTTCCCTCCAAACTCTTTTGACTCTAAAAAATTGAACTAGACCTTTCAATTTCCAATCAAATGAGCCAGCTCTGAATTTTTAACGAGCATCCCTTAAATGAGAACCATATATTCCCCGAGGGCGTAACTTAGATCACCTTCCTTCGGGCCATGGGGGGCTGTGTTGACCCCTGAGTTTTTGTTATATGGTATTTGAACTATTTTTAAAAAAGCTATCTCAAAGTTATTATCGGATGGGTTTGAGGGAAAAAGGGCATAGATGGGGGGCTAGGTGCCCTCCAATCTCTTTTGACTCTTAAAAAGTAAACTAGAACTTTCAATTTTGAATCAAATGAGCCCTCTTTGAAGTGTGGTAAAGCTTTCTAATTTAGTTAATTACTAATTGAGTAAAAATATATTAAGACGCTAAAAAAAAGCTTCAAAATACCACTTTTTAAGATAAAGATATAAATCGTAGAAAGTGTGAGCTTGGAGGGAATTTGCTCAATAATCGATTTACTGGCTAGATACGTCAAGGAACGAGAAGGACGTGGTTGGTTTTTTCAAGTATATACCCCGATTTTTGAGACTGAAGTGAGAATTTTTGACTTGCAGGGCAAACCTCTGCTCGTTTATTATCCTTAGGGCCATAATTACCTTAGGGCCAGAGTTTATATTCTCTATCAAGGGAGAATAAAGGCATCTACGACTACACCACTCAAATACAATAAAATACATATCACAACAACAGGTGGCCCCTGGAAAAACTGGGCCGAGTAGGCTAGATAAAACTATTAGATTGAAATAAAATGGGTTTACCAGAGGAAAAAATTACTTCCCTATCTACAGTACTTGAAATTGCAAAAATTATACCAGAATACGCGGGAAATTCAGACGTAGATGAGTCTATCGAAATATTAAAAATTGTCGACGAAGTAACTGAAGCGTTTGAGGATAAGGTCAAAGAGCAATGCGTTGCAGCCAGATTAAAGGGAAGCGCCCTTAAACATTTTGAGGCAATTAAGGAAAAAGAGCCCAAGGACATCAGTACTCTAATTGAATCTTTTAAAACAAGATTCATAGAGCCAAGCATCTCCGAGAGGCTAAGAACAGAGGTAGTGAAATTCAATACCTCAAATAGTATCAGGGAATATGCAGACACAATTTGTTCTGTGTGCTTACAATTAGAGAAAGACGGAAATGACGAGACAGTACAGAAAGTACAACTACATACTTTTACCCAAGGGTTACCAAACAAGTTATTAAGACCAATATTATCGCGGAAACCTGAACATTTAGAGCAGGCTATAATACTAGTCGAAACAGAGGTAAAAATTGACGAAGCTATGAAAAAGTTTGATCAGATGTCAATAGATAACACAGAAGCACAAGAAAGTATAAAATATGAAAGGGGACAGAAACGGGTAAATTTTGAGGAGCCAAATCGTGAACCAAAAAGGCGTGACGGAGGCCGAGGGTCGCCATCTAGGGATAAAGCTGACAAATTCCACGACCTTGAGAGATTAGCAGCTAATAACTATAGAAAATATGGGCACCCTCCCCCACCAAAGACAGATAGTTGGGGAACCAACAATGAAAGATCAAAAACATTTAGAAGTAACCAGGAAACAAACAAACAATTTAAGAGAAATTTTTATTGCTATTATTGTAGCAAACCAAACCACTATGCAGCAGATTGCTGGAATAGAATACGCAAAGAAGGCCAGACGTACAAGACAAGACACCAGTTCAGAACGCAGGGGGCAGAAATTTAGGAAGGCAGGGAACAGATAATACTTGGCAAACACCTAATAATATTCTCGAATTTAGGCCTAGGAGGCAAACGGTTAACAATACCCAGGGTTAAAGTAGTAACGCTGAAGAAAACTGGGATAATCCTAGAAACTTTAGGCCAATCCGCTGGCATTTATACGGAGAAGCAAGTCTGTGAGAGTCGACACAGTTGTCTTTTTACAAAGACCCCTATATAGTTTAGAATGTTGTGATATAAATGCAAATAATAATAGTCTACCAATTCTGCGTTGTTTTAAAATTGAGTGTTTTCAAAATTTACCATGTTTACTAGATACAAGTGCATCTAAATCGTTAATTCGAGAGGAAGTTTTTAAGAGGTTTCCTCCTAGAGTCAAAAATTGCGTAAGGAGATACCAGAATACCCTGACATCAGTGACAGGGCACAGGCTGACAATTTTGGGAGAATGTCCATTGAAATTTAGCACAGGGGATAAAGAAATAATAGTAACAGTAATAATATGCAAGCAGCTACCATTTCCTTGTATTCTAGGAGTAGATGCCATCAGAAAATATGGGATCGTATGGGAACCCATATCTGACACAATAACCATAAACCAGACAAAAGAAAATAATAGGCAAATTTGCCAAACAACAGATAACAAAAGTGACGATTCGAATTATAACCTAAAAATAAGCGAAAAAATCACCATAGAAGGGGGAACGACAGCTCAAGTTCTAGCGACATTAAATGCAAAAGAAGGAAAGGTTAAAACAATGGATGCTATAATAGGAGGATACACTATAAAAGAATACCCAATGATTTTCGAGGAAAATCGAGTTATAAAAATTGAAAATGGTATAACATACCTAAAACTATCAAATCTAAGTAATAATAAAATAAAGCTGAGCCAGATAGAACTTGGATCAGTGGAAAAGATTTCAAACCGGAAATAAAATCTCTAAACAGTCCAGAATTAAGCGTAAATTTCACTAGCCACGAACAAATATCCTCATTAAAACCGCTACCACAAGAAGAGTATGGAATGTCGAAAATAGATTTTTTACAACGATTTGATTTAAAACATTTACCGGAAAACGTAAAAACTTGGGTCGAAAATATTATTTGTGATTTCGAATGGACTTTTGCAATACACAAAGCAGATTACGGATTAACTCATTTAATCGCGCACAAGATAAAAGCAGAGGGTCCTCCAATCAAAAAATCAACGTATAAAACCCCTTATCATTTAAAACCATGGCTAGAAAGCCAAATAAAAGAAATGAAAGATCAGGGAACAATTAAAGAAAGTATTAGTGATTGGTGTTTTCCACTAGTAATAGTCAGGAAGAAAGATAACACCTGGAGATTTTGTATAGACTTTAGAGCACTAAATGCCGTCACGGTTAAGGACGTGATGAAGTTACCAAGAATTGATACGATTTTAGATTCGCTAGGAGGTTCAAAATATTACACTACTTTTGACTTAATAGCAGAATATTGGCAAATCGCTTTAGATGCAGAAACAAAGCATAAAGCTACAGTAATTTTAGACGATGGAACAACGTTCACATTTGAACGTATGCCTTTTGGCTTATCATTTAGTCCAAGTTGTTTTAGTCGACTAATGAATTTGGTGTTAAAAGATAACGAACCAGGAAGGAAAAAAGATACCTTGGCTTATTTAGATGATGTAATTCTGTTTAATGAAAACCTGGAAGACCACTTGGTCGGACTTAGAAAAATACAGGAAAAGTTTGAAAAAGCAGGCTTAAAATTAAAACCAGAAAAGTTAAAAATAGTAGTACCAAAATCAGTTTTTCTTGGACACCTGATAAATCAAGGTACTATTTCACCAAATCCAGAAAAATTTACAGTCATAGAGAATTTATAGCCTCCTAAAGATCAAAAAAGCTGCAGATCAGTTTGTGGTTTGTTAAGCTATTTCAGACGATATATTAAAAATTATGCCACAATAGCACAACCTTTGACAAACCTTTTGAAAAAATCAGATAGATTTTAATGTCCAGCGGACGCAAAACAAGCGCAAAATGAAATAAAAAGGCATTTATTACTGGCACCAATACTTAAGTTACCAGATATGTCACAAGACTTTTGTCTGCAAAAAAATGCTTCGGGGTATGGCTAAGGAGCCATATTATTAAACATAAATTCTGAAGGAGTAGAATCAATAGTTCAATACGCCAGTAGGTCACTTTCGGAGGCAGAAAGAAAATATTCGACAGTTGAAAGGGAATATTTGGCAGTTGTAGTTCTTACAGAATATTTTCGACAATTCTTACTTGGAAAAAAATTCATTTTACGCGTAGACCAAAAATCATTCATTTGGCTACATACGATGCAAAATACTTCAACCCGGCTGACACGGTGGATACTACGTGTGCAAGCATATTCAAATACCCCAATATATATAAGGGGTCATACAAAAATTTTACCAAACTATTTGTCACGAAATCCAGATACGGAAGGAAATTTGATAGCAACCATCCAGAACGAACTGGAAGGGCTAGAAATACTGTCTAATGAAAATATTTCGAATCATCAAGATAAAGATGATTTTTGTTAAGCGATAAAATCCTTTTTATCAAAAGGAACGGAACTGCCAGAGCACTTTAAATATTTTTTAAAGGACTTAGATGATTTTGATCTGGATGAAAGTAAAAATCTTCTAGTTCAATCTAGACAATCGCAAGAATATAGAAAAAATGATTTTAAATTATTCCAGTAATTTCAAAATCTCTGGAAAGAGAAGTTTTACAGATGGCACATGCAACGATTGGCTGTCACATGGCAGAAGCAAAAACTATGGGGAGGCTGAAAGGAAATTTTTATTTTCCAAAAATGTACTCAAAAGTAAAAGCTTTTGTACAAAGCTGCCACGAGTGCGCCAAACAAAAGTCACCACCAAGGACCCCTAGGGCTGAATTAGGTAAATACCCAACCCCTTCAGGGGTAGGAGAATTAATGTCAATAGACATTTGGGGAGCCAGAGGAAGTTTACCAGTTTCCAGGAAAGGAAACAGGTGCGTACTAACCATAGTCGACCATTTTAATTCATATTTATACGCTTTTCCAATTAAAGACGAAAAGACAAAAACCATTGCGAAAGGTTTGGTCAATCGTCTATTTCTGGAATACGGAATCTTTCCTAGAGTTTTACTTTGTGACAATGGGCTATGTTTTAGAGCCAAATTATTAGACAAAATTACAGAATATCTGGATGTTCGACGATGGTTTACCTAGTCTTATATGGCCGCAGCTAATGGGAAGGTTGAACGTAAGCATAGGGAATTAGCTTACATGCTGGGAATACATGCAAGAGAGGAAAATGAAAATTGGGATGAACATTTACCATTTGTAGTCTTTGCAATAAATACGGCTTTTTCACGTACTCTAAAAGAAACGCCATTTTGTTGCAACATATAATAGATCCCAGAATTTGTTTAGATGAAATACAAAATGATAGAATATATTACAACCTAGACCAATATAAGCAAGAAATGGTGATGCGAATGAAAAAAGCTATGGAACAAGTTAAAGACAATTTGGAAGATACGAAAACAGAACAAAAAGAAAAATATGACCGAACAAGCAAAAATAAAACAGATTACCGTTTAGGAGACTTGGTTTATGTGTACAAAACTAACCTGGAAGGAACAAAAAAGTTAAAACCAAAATGGAATGGGCCCTACAGGATTATAAAAATTCTACCAAATAACAAAATATGTTCTAAAGCATCAGTATAAGGAAAAGGAAGAAGTACTACACCATAATAGAATGAAAAAGGGATATTTTTCAAAACAGTGGAAAACAGAGCCTATACTTTCAGAAGAAGAAATAGAGGACACGATTTCACCAGTATATATCAGAAGACCATATGAATAGTATGACCTTTTTAATGACCACAAAGGTTGGGAGGATTGGAGGGAGTATTTAGCCCAGTCTTGGCTACAAACTCTCCACAACAAACAAGAGAAAAGGGGAAATATTCGATGCTCATCGGATACTAGCGATGAAGAACATCAAACACAACATAAGGGTTTAAAACATGATAAACACAAGGTAAAATCCACCGAAAAAGAAAAATTGGAAGGAACCAATGAATTATCTGATTTTCATACATTAGACTCACCTACAGTCTTAACACAAAAATGACTTTTGAAACAAACGCCATCTACCAGACAAGAGCTAACAGAATGTGACACTGATAATTCTTCTACAGAAACCGACATCACTAAACCTGGGCCATCATTAGGAAACCCCTCTTTAAGAGAGAAATTATTGAGGAAAGTAATGAAACCAGAGGGGCAGCAACAACTTCCTTTGTCAGCAGCACAAGTAGCTAAAACACTTATGAAAAAGGCCAAACATCTGTAGAAACAAAGCTTAAAGATATTTGACGAGGCAAAAATATCGCACTCAATCTCAGAACCTTTTAAGCCACACTATAAAGACAATGAAAAAACGGGCAAATACTATAGAAAAGAAAAGCAAAAATTTGGAGTCCAAACATTGGACCAGGAAAAGGAGAAAGGCAGAAGAAGCGTATCCCCCAGCAGATTAATATTTGAATAAAACGATTGTAACGGGAAAAAAATATGAATAAAAATAAAACGAGTAAAAAGCCACTAAAGAAATATCTATATTTTCTTTTTTAATCGGTATGTAAATAACATCACAGTTTTCTTCTCAATATATATCGCCAGTAAAAAACACTATTACAATCTCGTAGAAAAGAAATTAAAATTTTTTTTAGGCTAAATACTCGTAAGATTCCCAGAAAAGAAATAAGCTCCAATCTGAAGTGACATGATAGCTTCCTGCAAAAATTTTGTTTCCGAGACGAAGTAAATCTTCGCGAATGGTGACAAGACTTGTCAAAACGGATTCATCTACGTACCATAAAAGAAATTAAGTAAGGCCAAGTAATTTATAAATAGGTGTTGTGAAACTAATTAAATTATACATATTTAGAATCAGCATTAAAAGGCGATTCTTTTGATATGTATATTGAAAAAAAACATATTTTGGGGGGATAATTTAAAAAAACGAACGAGGGTAGTTTACTGAAATGGGGTCATTGGAAGCTAGCAAATTTGGAGCAAGCTCAATCACTGCTGGTCTCTCGTTGTTAAGTACATGCAATGCATCTACTGACCTTTGACCCTCGGAGGTGGCACTTCCAGAAGAATTAAAAAAAATTGTTTTTGAAGAATTTTAAAATAATTATAATAGGAAAAACATTAAGAGTTTACATTAATTGCGCAATACATGTACAAGCTAGCTGTAATCTTATTATAAATAGTAGAAGATATAATAAATTAAACACTTACCAATAAGCGGTGTATATAAACAAGAAGCCGTAGATAAAATGGGTCACAATTTAAAAAGTATAGCACCGTGTAAAACAAAGTTTTTCTCAGGTATAAATAATTTCACATATTAAATAAATTCACGTCGCACCATTAACAGAAATAACCAGGGCGAGGATATTGCAGGTGACATCGATGATAGGACAATTGGCATTTAAAAACGAAACTGCTAAACGTCTTGTCATTGGGGGGGACCCACCAAGCTAACCAAATTGATATTAGAAAAATCGGTCAAAATGGAGAAGTTTGGGCTGAATGTTCGTGTAAAATCCTTCATGCTAAAATAAATAGTGGCGAGGGTTTTACCGGGCACAAAATCCATAAACTTGAAGAACTGGGTAATGGTCAAAATATCACGAAAGGGACAAGTAACACTCAATGACTATATAGAACTACAGCGCAAATTCAACTGAGGATAATTCCAGACGCGAATAATATAAAAGATTAGAGGGAAACCACATAACCCCTATCTCTAAGCAACTTTTGGCACAAAATAGGCACTAATTTTTGGTGAAATGCCACAGACAAGGAATATGAGTCTGCGATGAAAACCACACAATTATGCGAAAATCAGGATATTGTAAAAACGTACATTTTTATAAATAAATGAGAACTAGCAAATGCGGGAATTAAAATTATTCTAAAATAAGCTGGAAAAAATACAGTACTTTTCTAACACTTTTGGGACAGAAAAATCTGAATAATGTCAAAAAATACAGGTTGCAAAAATTAGACACCACCTTCCCCAACTCTTAAAAATATGGAGATAATGAATTTGACCATAGAAGGGCAATCAGCATAAAAACTTGTTAAAGGTTTGAAAAATACGTGAAACATATTATAGACGTAGACGTGGAACCCCACTCCACAGGGTCGTCGGTCCCCTCAGAAGGGTCGTTGTAGATCTGTCTTGTATGGTCTCGGTCTACAAGGACCCCGCCCAGACTTGAAGCAGCCTCTTGACAAAAATAACAGATAAATTCAAGTCAATAAGAAGAATCCAGAAGAATGTTCTCTAACTGCAGAAATGTTAAAAATAAATAGGATATATAGGGGACGCATTACAAAAGAAATGGCACCTTCAAACATATCTATAACTAGCCTAAAAGGGAATCTTTCCCTAGCTGAGATAGAGAATGACTGGGGCAATGAATTTGAAAATTTAATCTCTATATATTTCCAGAAAAACTCCAAGACGCAGATTGGCATAGATAAACTGAGGAAAATGCACATATCCTTAAGAGAAGACAGAGGAATGACTTTAATTTATACAGAAGTGTGGGCTCGAGGTTGCATAAATACTGGTCGGGGTCATGGTAGACCGATACAATCAAATACAGATAGTCAACGACCCGTCTGAGGGGACAGACTAAACTGGGGAGGGGGAGTCATGTTCGGCACGCTAGGTTCTTCTAAAATGTCAGAAATTTTCTGACAAAACAGAATGTTTGGCTTAGGAAAGACCTATTGTACTGAAAAAGCGGAAAAAAACTTGAAAAAACCCTTAGGCTGCATTGAAATAACGAATCAAAAAAAGAGAAGGATTCAAGTTGAAAATATAGCCAGACGAAATTAAAAGGAAAAGAAACTGAATGGAGTCAGTTAAACTCTGTTATACGTATATATTGAACTGACCAAACGAAACTTGTACGAAAATTGTACTAAATAAGTACAAAATAAGTACTATTAATAATACGGAGCCGCCATTAAGCTGGGTAATGGGGCCTGAGATTAATAGAAATATTGGGGAAATGCTCCAAGTAAACAAGAAAAAAATTTTGCTCTCTTATATGGGAGTCGTTTTAAAAAAAATGACTGACATGGCATGAAAAAGTGAATTGACTTGAATTTATCAAGTATTTTGGGCAATAGGTTGCATCAAGACTGGGCTGGGTAATTGTAGACAGAGAAAAGCCAAGACAGATAGTCCAAGTAACGTCTGCGGGGAAAGAAGACCCTGTTGAGGGGGATTCATGTTCGGCACGCTAGGTTCTTCTAAAATGTCAGAAATTTTCTGACAAAACAGAAAGTATAGGCTTAGAAAAGACCTATTGTACTGAAAAAGCGGAAAAAGACTTGAAAAAAACCTTAGGCTTCATTGAAATAAAGAATCAAAAAAAGAGAAGGATTCAAGTTGAAAATATAGCCAGACGAAATTAAAAGGAAAAGAAACTGAATGGAGTCAGTTAAACTCTGTTATACGCACATATTGAACTGACCAAACAAAATTAGTATGAAAATTGTACTAAATAAGTACACAATAAGTACTATTAATAATACGGAGCCACCATTAAGGTGGTTAACTGAGGCTAGTATTAATAAAAATATTGGGGAAATGCTCCATGTAAACAGGAAAAAATGTTGGTCTCTATTGTGGGAGTCGTTTTAAGAAAAATGAAAGACTTTGTATGTAAAATTAAGAGAAGGGACGGAATTTTTCTGCAGAAGAACCTCTTTTAATATAAAATAATATAACAAGATAAAATTGTGGTTAAAAATAAAAAAATTTGTCAATCCTATACAGAATTAATTATTTTTTATACAGGTCCATATCGTTTCTTTTAGTTGTAGCCCATGATAAGAGGACCTGGCAACGTTATAAGGAGCTACCAGAAGGCAGTCCTGGTAAGCGAACCTTCAAAGTACAGGCAAGAGTCATTTGATAATGGCATAAGAGGTATAAGGTGAACAGCAAAAATATTTAGCTTATCAGATCTAAGCTGTAAAGGGAGCCTTATAGCAAAAGGACATTAAAGCTAAAAAAAGAGAGATTACAGACAAAAACGTTATAAAACAGTCTCAAGAACCAAAAATTTGAAAAGAATTAGAAAGCTCAAAAGTCTGAAAAGTTTGAGCAAAGTCATGTTATATGAACTATTGCCAAGCCCTTATATAGAGGCTAATCAGAGTTATCAGTTATAGTGCATAAATCTATTTGTTGGAGTTTCTTTGGTTTTGTAAATATTTTAATTGCAGTTAGGAAATATCATATAAAAGTCTTGACGGACTTATTTAAAAGTTGTACAAAGAATAAATATTGCAGTGATTAAATAAATTATAAAAGTACATAATTATTATTTGTTTTAACAATTAAGTCATGCATCAACATAACTTTTGTTAATATATATCTATATTTATAGGTATATAACCTAAACTATCCCTGTAAATATAGTGAATTAAATGTTGAGTATTTGTGTTTTTTTTATTTTTATATCATTCAAAAAGTATTCTACATTAATACTTCATTAGCAATTAACAAAACAGTAATTGGAATTAATTCCAATGCTCGTCTATACTGTGTTTTATTTTTTTTTAATTGCTTTAAGTTTTAACCAGTAGTTAAATATCCTATGTAGTTTTGCGAATAAAAACAATACTTGTGTAAGTTATTACACATTGCTTGTATATATATGCTCTGTTTTAACTTACTTTAAGTTTTAACTAGTGATTTAATGTATATGTAAAGGTTTGACTTCGAGTCAACGTATAAATACTTTTTATTGTGAAATAATCCGTTAAGTATTAAGTTTGAAAGAATAATCCAGCAAGAACATAATGTTTCGATTTAAGTGGGATATTATTTTTGGAGTAATTAAAAAGAGGAGACAGTAATTAAAAGTAATTAACTTTCGTTAAAAAAAAGAATGCATATATATATATATATATATATATACGAATTTTCAGTGTTTCTTTCTACTATATGTGTAAAACTACATGCTTTTATATGTATTCTAATGTGAATATTTATTTTAGATACAGCCTTAGCTATTTTTTTGTGGAAATCAAATTTTTCGTAGCATCCTTTCGGATCCATTTTTTTTCAATCCTATTTTGACACATTTTTGGAAAGTAACAAATGTTGAAGCCACTTCAAATGTATCCTGATACTATCATCTCATACCATCAGAAACCAAACCATACTCGATCAACTGATATTTTGGAATCTATAGCAGTAATACAGACTTTACTGCAAGTTTTTCAAAAAGTGAGATAAATTCAGAATTTAATTTAGGCCTAGAAAATGTGCTACTAGCCCAATGGCTTATGTTATTGAAATATGTGAAAATTCTTAGTGCTGGGAAAATTTTCGAAAACTTAAAAATCAAAAATGTTATGTGCAATTCAGCCAAGGTATTTGGATGACAAACAAAAAATACAACGGTATATCAACCACATCACACAGATAAATTAAATTATTAATGGGAATTAAATTTAAACTCAAATATTTTATAAACTTTTCTAATATAACTTGAAATCTAATTTAAGCAAAACCACTAATATAATGTTTAAGCCGATTGGGGTCAAGAAGATGCATATGAAGCCGCTAAAACAGAAAATGCATGTGAAGAAAGGTAAAAGGAGTATTTTTCAGTCCTAGAGGTAGAGAAAGAGAGAAACAAGGATTAATTTCAAAATGAAAAACTTCGACAAAAAAAGAACATGGCCTATAATGGACGAGAAAAATGATCCTAAGAAGACCCATTAAGGGTAGATGCACATAGTGATCCAAAGATGGCAGCATAATAGCTGTAAACGAAATTAAGTTGTTTTAAAAGCAAAATATTGAGAATTGGGACAATTCTTCTTTAAATGGGTAGTATTGTGGTCAAGCTTTCTAATTTAGTTAATTATTAATTTAGTAAAAATATATAAGACGCAAATAAGAAGTTTAGAAGTACCGCTTTTTATTAAGATAAAGAATATATCCTGCCAAGTTTCTGTTTAACGGGAAATTGAGATATACCACTTCCTACCGATTTGCATCGGTTCGTTAAAGGAAGGTGTGGTTGATAAAAATGTATAAAAGATACATTTTATGGGAAGGGGCAGATTTAGACTGATATACAAACTTTATGCCGGACTGACCTCTGGTCCGTTGTTTCTAGAAATATCTTGGAATCTTATCGAATAATTGTAAGTGTCTGTATTTTGTTATATATTATTGTAGTTTCTGAGACTTGTGGTCTACTTGGGACAGCCAGTCCCAGTAGAATATCTATATCTTGAATTATTATATGTAAATTGAATAAAAGTACTGTATTTTAGACAACCTCTCTATGATCTAGCTTTAGCCCCTCGAACATACCCAGTCGGTAAGCCTCATTAGTTCGGTCATGGCCTAAGGCACGCTACCAAAGTTAAATTACCTTAGGGCCAGAGTTTATCTCCCCTATAAAGGGAGGAATAAAGGCATCTACGACTACAACCCCTAAATACCATAAAATACACTTCACAACATAAGAGCGGGAATCCCACTAACATTTGGGCCAACAAGGGGTTCTCCCCTTTGAGTAAGTGGCATAGCAACCTTTTTGCGCCGTTTTTGCATTAATAAGTTGCGGCACCCGTACTTATACCAAAATAAGTGGCGGCAGCAAGAACAGGAATTATCAACAACGCTGGTAGTAAAAGAATTCTGCGTTTTCGAAGAGACTAGTTAAGTTAGCCTACATAGTGATAATAGCCTATTGTGGTTACATATAATGAAAAAAGAAAGAAATACGGAATCAATTAATAGGATTATGAAGATCTATTATGGCCTGTGCCTTGTGAGATCATAATTGAAAAATTTACGAATCAATATATCGCGTACTAATTAGTATTCAAAAATATAAGGCTAAAATTGCTGCGTGTCAAAACAAATTTTCGCGAGAGACCGGAAGTTAAATGGATAAAAGAATTTTCATTTAGACTGAAGAGGTAATTTGAAGTTAACGGAATTTTGAAATTATGTCGGACAGAGATTAGATTAACTCAAGACCGAAAAGGGCGAGTGAAGCCCATAGAAAATGTAGAAAATAGAAAGAAAGGGTAATATGGAGGCCATTGAGAGAGAGCACCGAGAATATGAGGGGGAAATGCACGCTGAGAAAGATGAAATTAGAAAGAATAGAAAACAGGACGAAAGGGCTAGAGTAGCCTATAAAGAAAGAGACAATACGGATAGAGAACGAACAGATCCAGAAAATGAAATAAGAAGAAATAATGACAGACGGAATCAAATTAGTCCGAGTAGAAGGAGCACTGTTGAATCGAGATCCAGCAGGAGCTCCCCAAAAAGCACTCATATAGATATGGCACAACGAATATTAAATTTCATGGAGGAAGGAAGAATAGCTAGAGAAAAAAGGAAGAGTTTAAAAGAACCATGATAGGCCTAATCAAAGCCCGCTGGGGAATTCCAGAAAGTGAGATTTTATCACAACTAACTTCACGCTGTCAAATAGTCATAATAATTTGTCTAAGAATCAATTGCGAGAAAAAGAAAATTACCAGACATTAAACACTTTTACAGGAAAAAATGTTACTTTGTTGCCTAAGGGGAAAGAGGGACCTGCCCATAAGACAAATTGGGAGGCTACGCCCCCCCGTCGGAATAATTAAATACTTGATAAGCGTGTTCAAAATATTGATAATCCACAAAAATGGGATGTGGAAGTAAAAAGACCACAAAATATTGATTTTACCAGAGAATAAGGAGACGAAATTTATTGTACGCGCTTTTCCTCGGAAAGTTTCAGAAATTTTAGTAGAATATGAAAAACCAAATGTCAGAGTTCAATTCCCATTTGATAACAAATTATTTGTTTCGGTGGTAAGAATAAAGAAGACTAAAAGAGAGAAAAGAAATAGTAAACGGAGCTACAATGAAGTTATGCAGTCAAAGAAGGTGGACACTGGAGTCCAAATCAGATTTAACGATGATTTATTATTTTGAGCGAATGACGAAATTGAGAAAAGTAGAGATGAAAAGAGGAGTGCAAAAAAGAGACAAAATTTGGAGATTCAGCCTGCAGTGGCGAAAAATAAAAAAATGTTGGATGGGCTGTGCCTTGAAAACATAAATAATAGGGAGAAAAAGAAAATATTGGATGGGCTGTGCCTTGATAACATAAATAATAAGGGGGAAAAAGAGGTCAAAGACCCATAGGGAATAAAACAAGATGGTTACAAAATAGAGATGAAGGACATATAAACGGTTGGGGGAAAGTTGGGAGATATGGAATGTCGAGTCGGATTGGAAAGATTTGGGAAGGAATCTGATATTGGTCTGATCAACTCAAAAAAAGGTTTGTTCCTTTATCAGGGGGAAGAATCCCTTGGGGAAGATCCCCTGCGGGAAGACGTGAAAGATAGCCCTTTTCCTCAATGCACAACTGGCGGACAGGTTGTTATCCCTTTTATGAAGCCTGGTCTTTCCAGTCTTCAATATTATTTTCATCCCTCATCACCGAGCATTATTCATTCGATTATTTTTGGGGATGGGGCCCAGAGAAAAGCGATTCATGTTTCGCTCAAAATTTTGCTTCATTTCCCTGTACCCCTATCGTTGTCACTGGCCTTTGTATTTTCGGCCTTAGATTATTTGAAATTATGCCAAGAGGAAATTTACTTTTTGATTGAGATGTGGGGTTGTTTTCACAGATGGAAATCAAGAGGCTAGTGCAGCCAATTTTTCATGATGGCTGGCATCATCATATCTGAAACTGATTCTCTGCTCCTCTCAAATGTAAATTCGTGAGAGCAAGAAATTTTTTTTTATTTTGATTGTGCTACGCTTAATCATTATCTACGAATCTTGAAGACTTCAACTTTCAAAATTTAATGCGAATACTATATGATGTAGACCATGGTGGTCCTAAAAAAGAGACGTGTCGATGAAGACCGATCCAGAGCCAAGCGGTGGAAGTGGTAGCACAGACACTGGTCGAAGAGAGAAGGCAAATGGATTTTGTAAAGTTGAAGTTAAGTGTTTATGTTTGTAAGGGTGGACCAAGGTAGCGCGTGGGCGGTCATTTATCTTACGGGGGGAGGTGTTGGGGTTCCACCCCTGTTTCTTTTCCTTTCAGATAAATGACCTGTTTTCGTTTTCTTAATTACATTTGCTTATAGTATAATTTCAAAAGACAGGTTAAATTCCGTTAATAAGCGAAAGGGGTTTTGCAATAAATAAGCTGTGAACTAAGTTCTATTTTCGTACTTCCTGGTTTTGGGAGTCATTGAAAGATAAATCTAAGAGGTATAATTGGGTTTGATTGGGGATGTAGCTGATTGGCTGGGCCAAGTGACAGTCCACCCCTACGGACAGTGCTGTAAAGATTATTATTTTGTTTTAGTCTGCGTTTTGACCCCATTCGGGGATATATATATTTTTGTGGTACTATTGTGACCTTTTGGAAGAATACAAGACATTTGGGCCGACAAGGGATTCTCCCCTTCGAGTAAGTGGCATAGCAACCTTTTTGCGCCATTTTTGTATCAATGAGTGGCAACACCCGTACTTACATCCCAATAGGTGTAAAAAGGGAGGCTTTGAATAGACTGGAATGGAGGAGGATCGTGTGTAGCTGTGTTGGCCTCAGGCGGTTTGGTGCTGCGGTGAGTTGTTAGTAGTAGTAGTAGTTATGGCACTAGTCTCACCAAGGTAAACTTGGTTTTGAATCTTGAATAGCACCATTTTTTTCTGAATGTATATTGTCTTTCAAGTGCCCATTCATTTCAAATGGTGCCCAAGTGCATTTCATTTTATTTTTAGGAAATAACAGTGAATTGAATGATCACAAGCATGTAGCTGGTCCTCTCTTTGGACCTGGTTGTTTGATTCTGAAAACCAGGGAGTGTTCTGGAAACCAAAAATTTTTATTCAAACCGGAGGTAAAAACTTGTCGACTGAGAAGAAGAAAACGGGCATTCTTTACACAAAAAAACTCAACAGGGGAAAAGAAGAAGTCAGAAGAGGGAACACCAATAAGAGGGATATTGTCAAGAGGCTTACACAGAATTGGAAAAAGATATCGAGAATTTTTTAACGTGTTGACAGCGTTCGAGCTTTTGTAAATTTTTTTAATAAGAAGTTGATAACAGGAATTATTGTTAAGTTTCTGTGTCTATGCCTATAGTTTCCCTTTTTCTGCAGTCTGGTCTTCACACGGTTGATTCTTATCAGATAACTTTGATTCCAACGATTAGCAAAGCAACAAAGAGTGGGGTACTTCTCTGTTCGTTTACATTGCCGTTCGAGATTTTCCTGTGTTTCAAAAAAGATTGTCAAGAACTTTTCAAAGAAAAAAAACGATTTTATTGTCCCTTCTACCCCCTTTAAGCTGCCGTATAATATTTTTCCGACGGGCAATTTTAGCAGATTTTGGATATCTTGTTCAGCATTTTTTTCTGAATATTTTAGTGTAAAAAAAAGCTTCCTAAATATCAATAATGGAAAAACCTATTTTTTTGCTCCCTTCCACCCTCTTTAAGCAGCCCCAGAAGATTTTCTCGGTGGGCATTTTTAGCGGATTTTGGATATGTTGTTCAGCGATTTTTTCTGAACACTTTGGCGTTCATTAGATTATGCTGATGATTTAAACATCTTAGAAGAAAGTGTGAGGAAATGAATGAATTTTTTAAGGTTTTTAGAGTTCAGAGTCCTAGAATAGGTTTGAAATTAAATGTTAAGAATAGTAAGTCACAAAGGCTAGGACTTAGTGAAGATTAAAAGCAGACGTTGGATAATGAAACGATTGATCAGGTAGGCAGCTTCACTTACCTAGGTATTATTATTAATAAAGATGATGGGAGCAGTGAAGATGTTAAAGGTAGAGTAGCCAAGGCTCAGGGTGTTTTTTTAAAGTTAAAAAAGTTTGGAAGTATAGGAAGATAAATCTGACAACCAAGATTAGAATATTAGAAGCTACAGTTATGATAGTGGTCAAATATAGCTCTGAAGCATGGGGACTCAGAAAAGCCGATGAAGATTTACTAGATTTTTTTACAGAGAAAGTGCTTAAGAATTGTTCTGGGTACCCGGCTGACTGACCGTATTTCAAACAATAGGCTGTACGTGGGAGGACGTCATAAAGAAAGATCTACAGATACGGGAACTTCGTAGGCGGGTGTAAAAAAAGGCTTTGAATAGACTGGAATGGAGGAAGATCGTGTGTAGCTGTGTTTGCCTCAGGTGGTTTGGTGCTGCGGTGAGTTGTTAGTAGTAGTAGTATTTATGGCACTAGTGTGACCAAGGTAAACTTGGTTTTGAATCTTGGATAGCATAATTTTTTCTGATTGTATATTGTCTTTCAAGTGCCCATTCATTTCAAATGGTGCCCAAGTGCATTTAATTTTATTTTTAGGAAAGAACAGTGAATTTCTAGACCAAAATTAGAAGCCTGGCAGTTCTGTTGCTATTGAAGAAGCCGGTTGTACTTCATTGAAAACAGTCCATGTAGCTGGTCCTCCCAGCGGACCTGGTACTTTGAATGTCAAAAACAAGGGATTTTTCTGGAAACAAAAACTATTTATTCAAACCGGGGGTCAAAACGTGTCTATTGAGAAGAAGAAATCAGGAATTCGATACAAAAAATACAAAATCAACAGGCGAAGAAGAAATAAGGAAATCAGAAGAAACAACAGGCGAAGAAGAAACAAGGAAATCAGGAGAAATGTAACGGGATCAAAATTCGAAACCACAAAATTCTCTAATTAACAGTACTTAAGTTAAATAAATCACCCAAAATATGAACCTAAAAATTCAAGTAACCTACAGATCGATTATAGCTCAAACGTTCACTTTAAAAAGTAGCGAAACAGTTGTATCTTATTCAAACATACATTGTAAAAATCTTTCCCACAGAAAATGTAATAGCAATAAATAAATCCGCCTCCGTGTCGCCAAAGTATGCACTAAATATCAGTGTGACCAAACGTTACATGACAGGCGACCAACAATGTAATTTAAATCTTAAGAGGTTGAATTTCCAAACTATCAAGAGATGATAGATGGTAGAAAAAATAGTCACTCGAGATACAAAGTATTTTCGTGTAACCTAATTGCATTGTTTGGAAAACTAAGTCGAAAACCATGTAGTCCAATTCAACTAATTGTATTGTTCCTTAACAAGTTTCACAGGGATAAATGATACGTCTTCTTGAACCCAAGTAACATGTAACTAGCAAAAAGTTACAAAGTTAAACTTTGCTTTGTTAAGAAAAATTCCAAAGTGAAGTCTTAAAGTAATAAAGCGTACCAAAATTCAAGTAGCCAATTGGTGTATCCCTGTCCAATAGTAATATAGGACATACTGTCTGAACCAATAGGGCCAATGTAATATACTTTTTAGCAACGCCTGAACGTAACCTCTGGCGAAATCGGAGAGGATAGATAGTTAGGACTTAGCAATTTTGCGCGAGTCTATGAGGAGTCTAGAAGCAATCTATGAGAAGTCGAGAAAGAGTTTTTAGAACGAGTTTACAGTGAGTTTTTGAAAACGATTTTTATGTAAGTGTCCTATCTATTGCATTGTATATGCTCAAGTCAATAACATTGCCCTAGTGTCTATGATTGTGATGTGTTGTACCTACATTATTGATATTTCTGAAACAGCTTTGTACCGCTAATGTGAGTAGAAAAATAAATACATTATTTTCTAAATTTTATCTCTTTATGTTAGTATTTCTCAAGATAGTTAGTCCCTGTGGCTCCAACCACTCTCAAGGGAACCTGAAGCCTTTCAATCTGATTTCGACTCAGTATGGCCGTCAACATATGCTCCTCATTTGAACCAATAATTTAATCCCCCATCACACGAAGTTCCCCCCTCTACTATGGTAAGATACTCGCGAATCACCGACTAAAGAATTAATGGAAACCCCCCCTAAAGATTTAATTAAAAAAAACCTATAAAATAAAAAACGAAAACCCCCCCATTAGAATTGGCGCGGCGGTGTTTAAAGGAGCAAAACATAAGGACAAAATGTTCCACTTAAAAAAAAGATTATTGAGAAATATTACGCATGGAAAAAGTGCAATATTTTGTTAGGCCTAAGTCCCCTTAAGATAGTAACAAGAAAAAGTATAATCCCTAAGAAAAAAAAATAAAAAATATATATATATATAAAATCCCCTCACAAGATAACAGAAATTTAGAAGTGTCAAATTAGAGTTATATAAAAAAAAACAGTGCCAAATTTTAGTTATTTTTGAAAAAAAACAACAAATATGTCGTTAGATCCAAACGAACCATTACTAAAACAAAAACTTATTGCCAAAACAGTGGAAATTTCAAAATCCCTTCCCTCATATAACAGAGACTCAGACGTACATGAATTTAGTATCCAATTAAACCAATTTGTAGAAGTAACTAAAACGGACAATAAATCATTAGTAGGCATGTTGTTAATGAGACCAAAAGGACAAGCATTAACATTTTTAAAACAAAAAGAGAACACCATAGGGGAAGATAACAACCTTCCAATAAACTCCATAGAAAAATTGCTAAAAGCGTTCCGAGAAAGATTTGTTAAAACCAGTTCAACACACAAATTAAAGCATAGAACTGTATGTTTCGACAAAACCTAAAATGTTAGGGAATATCTACACAAAGTAATGGTATCCAAAGAGGCTAAATATGGGAAAGAAGCTGGTACCTTATATGATAAAATTGTACTAAACGCTTTCTTGCAAGGATTAAGCCCCAAACTGTACAGAATGTTAATATATAAAAATATTCAAACATTAGAGCTGGCATTTCAGGAAGAAGAGAGAATGGTTGAAATTGAAACGATTGTGGCAAATCACAATAAGTCAAGAATAAATAACGTGGGAGAATCAACTCCGGGACGATCACAAGGAATTTCACCCGCATTTTTGTCGAGAGATCATTCACCAAAACCGAACCAAAATAGATCCTCAACCCCTACCAGGCAAAGAATGGTTTGTTTTGTACCCATAAATACGACAAACTAAGTAAATAACCCCCCAATTATATGCTACGCATGTAATAAACAAGGACATATTGCAAGGGAATGCCGTACTAGAAACAACTATGCAGCAGCAACCCCCAGTTTTGATAACCGTTTGTTCGGGAGAACAAACTCAAATGCCAACGGGTCAGGAAGATATAGAAGTAACCCCCCACGCCTCCAATCGTTCCGCAAACCCTATCAACAAGGATTGGAATACGCAAACCCTTCCCCCAACCGACAAAATAATTATCGGTTCCCCAATCCAAATCCGCGACAAAACATGCACCAATTCAATTCACTGACAGTGTATCCCACTAGATTTAGCAGGAATACGAATGATGACACAAGATATTTTTTCCCGACGGGTAGAAATTTTTCGTCAATGCAAAATGAACAAATGCCGCGAGACGACGGCACAAGAAATTCCAACCCACGTAATAATACGTGGCAACCAAGACAATCAAATATCAATCAACTTACTAGGGAAGTTTCCACCGAGCCCCAATGTCAAACACCAACCTATCAAATAAATGCACAGGGAAACGAATCAGGCCCCTAAGAAAATTAACCGGAACCCTGGAGGCCAGTATTTTTTATAAGTCCCTTCCAGTAGTTGTACCTTCTTTAAGTGATAATAATGATATATTACCTATATTAAATGATTTTGGTGTTGCAAGTATTAATTTCAAAGCGCTAATAGATTCTGGTGCATCGGTTAACATAATAAACTCGAATGTATTTAATGGATTACCAGTATATCTTAAGCAACGGAAAAATTTTAATATTCCTAAAAACTTCATAATATGCAAGAATTTCCCATATGAGGCTGTAATCGGCGCTAATTTTTTAAAGTATAATAAAGTGTTATTAGATATAGCGAACCAAAGAATCGTATATCCATCCGATCCTACTCTCCGACGCGTGGAGAAAGGGGAAGCAACAGTGAATAGAATAAAGTCTTTTGTACCCCATTTCTCGTCTTGTAGGAGAAACTCAAGAAGCAAAGTGATCGAGTCAATAAAACAAAAATAGGGAAAATGCAGGAGTATAGGCAAACAGAAATAAAGAAAATAGCAGAATTATGGAATGAAATAATAAATCTGAATACTTTGAAGAATTTCTAGCCATGAAAAATCTAGTCATCCCCAAAAGAAAATCTTTACCAGTAGCAATAAGAAACCCAAAAGTTCCAAAAAATTCATCCTCAGAAAGCTCGGAAGAGTTAGACTATACACTGTCCCCAAAAACCCAATTTTTTCCCGATAGAATTTCAACCCCTTGTCCCCCCAAAAGATTTCCAGATGATATGGTATCCCAGCAACCCCAATAAAAAGGCCCCTATTGCTACAAGATGAATTAAATAGAGCTAGGGAAACCCCGGGTTTAAAAATAAAGCAAACCCCACCCAGGGAGACGAGCAAAAAGAAAATTTTGAGGGAAACCATGGACATCATCAATTACCCTATAAAAACAAGGCAAAGTACCTTGCCTTGGACCCAGGAACACCCTGAAGATGAAAATCTAGGACAATACCATAACATGAATTTTTGAATTTTCAGGAACTAGTTCTACTGAATCCGACGATGAATCAGCTCCAGACGAACCCCAAGACCCACAAAAATGAAAACAAACTTCGGCTACCGCACATGCAAAACAGGCTAAATTAAAAGGTCAAAAATTCCTATTAAAACAGTACAAAAAATTTGACCTAATCTCTATGGGAAAGTCAAAAAAGAATAAAACGCCAGAAAGCGAACAGGAAGTTACCACAAAATCTGGCAGAATAATTAAAAAACCAGATAAATGCAAATATGTCTAGAGATCAAGTACCCAAAAAAAAATAATAACGATAAGACGATATGAGTAGGTAAAATACGCAAAAAAAAACTTAAAACAAATGTGTATGGATACGACACTTCAACGAAAACTACTCGTAAAAGGTCGAAGGAAATTAATAGTTAACTTTTCCAGATGAACTGAATTCCGGCTTGATAGAAGAACCTGAGGATAGACGTAGAACAAGAATTGTTCAACCCCTCCTCCAAAACAATGTCTAGTGCCACCTCGTTACAGACACCTTACGAGTAAAGCTCCTAAACTTACAGCATAAATACGACCACTTAAAATAACAGAAAGAAATAATTAAACTACAACAGGAGAGCTTAGAAAAACAACTGAAGGAAAACAAAACCGAAATCAAAACAGAATTACAAAACAAAGAGAATTCTGCTCAAACTTAGAGAAAATAGTGGAAAAATTTTTCACATTTGAATTTGATCTACCCCTCAACCCCCATTTGGAAAATATTCTTGCTAACAATTACAACGAAGGGCCATCACAACCGTTGTATTTCACAATCTCAAATCATGCCCGGCATAACCATATAAAACCCCAAATGGAGTTTATTCAACAAAACCCTCCAACGGACAATAACGTAACTATGAGGACCCAATACCCCAACGTCCAAATAAATGATACAATTTGCCAGGACTCCTCAGAGGTCTCTTCACCACAAGGAACGCCCAAAACGCAACCGTTACCAGACGATAAGCAAAACTAAGAAAATATCAATCGTGGCTATTAATTAAACTCAAAAAGGAGGTAAAAAATTATTTTTCTCGTTTAAAAGCAAAAAAAGAAATATTTTTTTTTACAAGTTTAATATAGTAAATTGTGTAGGCAAGGGTATAGCGATAATCTAATACCACCATGCGCGAACACGTTAAACTAGAGGACCTATATATCTGCTGAGCAGAATATAGTATTTCCTGAGTTTTGGACCAAATAATATACTATAAATTCAGCCATAGAAGAGAAAGTGTAGTTGAAAGCCGTCCTAGCTTTGCCTGTCTCGGGTAGCCCCCGGAGTAGGTAAGCATGAGGATCACTAGGGATCACTT